>NW_026599612.1:275000-562500 GCF_023634155.1 Falco peregrinus | reverse complement strand
TGTACGTAACATTAACCCTAACCCTAACCCTATCCCTAACCCTAACCATAACCCTAACCCTAACCCTAACCCTAACCCTAATCCTGACCCTAAGGGTCCTAACCCTTGACGGAACTCTAAACCTCAGCTGTGCATGGCATGTACATAACCCTAACCCTAACCCTAACGCTAACCCTAACCCTAACCCTGACCCTAAGAGGCCGAACCCAAAATGGAACTCTAAACCTCAGCTGTGCATGGCATGTACCTAACCCTAACCCTAACCCTAACCCTAACCTAAACCTAACCCTAATCCTGACCCTAAGAGGCCTAGCGTTTGACGGAACTCTAAACCTCAGCTGTGCATGGCATGTACATAACCCTAACCTTAACCCTAACCCTAACCCTAACCTTAACCCTAACCCTAACCCTGACCCTAAGAGGCCTAACCCAAAACGGAACTCTAAACCTCAGCTGTGCATGGCATGTAGTTAACCCTAACCCTAACCCTAACCCTAACCCTAACCCCAATCCTAACCTTAACCCTAACCCTAACCCTAAGAGGCCTAACCCTAAACGCAACTCTAAACCTCAGCTGTGCATGGCATGCACGTAACCGTAACCGTAACCGTAACCGTAACCGTAACCGTAACCGTAACCCTAACCCTAACCCTAACCCTAACCCTAACCCTAACCGTAATCCTAACCCTAACCCTAACCCTAACCCTAACCCTAACCCTAATCCTAACACTAACCCTGACTCCAAGAGGCCGAACCCAAAACGCAACTCTAAACCTCAGCTGTGCATGGCATGCACTTAACCCTAACCCTAACCCTAACCCTAACCCTAACCCTAACCCTAACGCTAACCCTAACCCTAACTCTAATCCTGACCCTAAGGGGCCTATCCCAAAGCTTAACTCTAAACCTCAGCTGTGCATGGCATGCACGTAACCGTAACCGTAACCGTAACCCTAACCCTAACCCTAACCCTAACCCTAACCCTAACCGTAATCCTAACCCTAACCCTAACCCTAACCTTAACCCTAACCCTAAGAGGCCTAACCCTAAACGCAACTCTAAACCTCAGCTGTGCATGGCATGTAGGTAACCCTAACCCTAACCCTAACCCTAACCTTAACCCTAAAGCTAACCCTAACCCTAACCCTGACCCTAAGAGGCCTAACCCAAAACGGAACTCTAAACCTCAGTTGTGCATGGCATGCACTTAACCCTAACCCTAACCCTAACCCTAACCCTAACCCTAATCCTAACCCTAACCCTAACCCTAACCCTAAGAGGCCTAGCCCTAAACGCAACTCTAAACCTCAGCTGTGCATGGCATGCACTTAACCGTAACCGTAACCGTAACCGTAACCGTAACCGTAACCGTAACCGTAACCGTAACCGTAACCCTAACCCTAACCCTAACCCTAACCCTAACCCTAACCCTAACCGTAATCCTAACCCTAACCCTAACCCTAACCTTAACCCTAACCCTAAGAGGCCTAACCCTAAACGCAACTCTAAACCTCAGCTGTGCATGGCATGTACCTAACCCTAACCCTAACCCTAACCCTAACCCTAACCCTAACCCTAACCCTAACCCTAACCCTAACCCTAATCCTGACCCTAAGGGTCCTAACCCTTGACGGAACTCTAAACCTCAGCTGTGCATGGCATGTACATAACCCTAACCCTAACCCTAACCCTAACCCTAACCCTAACCCTAACCCTAACCCTAAGAGGCCTAACCCTAAATGCAACTCTAAAACTCAGCTGTGCATGCCATGTACGTAACCCTAACCCTAACCCTAACCCTAACCCTAACCCTAACCCTAAGAGGCCGAACCCAAAACGGAACTCTAAACGTCAGCTGTGCATGGCATGTACGTAACCCTAATCCTAACCCTAACCCTAGCCCTAACCCTAATCCTAACCCTAACCATAACCCTAACCCTAATCCTAAATATAACCCTAATCCTGACCCTAAGAGTCCTAACCCTAGACGGAACTCTAAACCTCAGCTGTGCATGGCAGGTACATAACCCTAACCCTAACCCTAACCCTAACCTTAACCCTAACCCTAACCCTAAGAGACCTAACCCAAAACGGAACTCTAAACCTCAGCTGTGCATGGCATGCACTTAACCCTAACCCTAACCCTAACCCTAACCCTAACCCTAACCCTAACCCTAACCCTAACCCTAAACCTAACCTTAACCCTAACCCTAAGAGGCCTAACCCTAAACGCAACTCTAAACATCAGCTGTGCATGGCATGTACCTAACCCTAACACTAACACTAACCCTAACCCTAACCCTAACCCTAACCCTAATCCTGACCCTAAGGGTCTTAACCCTTGGCGGAACTCTAAACCTCAGCTGTGCATGGCAGGTACATAACCCTAACCCTAACCCTAACCCTAACCCTAACCCTAACCCTAACCCTAACCCTAACCCTGACCCTAAGAGGCCTAACCCTTGACGGAACTCTAAACCTCAGCTGTGCATGGCATGCAGTTAACCCTAACCCTAACCCTAACCCTAACCCTAACCCTAACCCTAACCCTAACCCTAACCCTAACCCTAACCCTAACCCTAACCCTAAGAGGCCTAACCCTAAATGCAACTCTAAAACTCAGCTGTGCATGCCATGTACGTAACCCTAACCCTAACCCTAACCCTAACCCTAACCCTAACCCTAACCCTAACCCTAAGAGGCCGAACCCAAAACGGAACTCTAAACCTCAGCTGTGCATGGCATGTACGTAACCCTAACCCTAACCCTAACCCTAACCCTAACCCTAATCCTAACCCTAACCATAACCCTAACCCTAATCCTAAATATAACCCTAACCCTGACCCTAAGAGGCCTAACCCTTGACGGAACTCTAAACCTCAGCTGTGCATGGCATGCAGTTAACCCTAACCCTAACCCTAACCCTAACCCTAACCCTAACCCTAACCGTAATCCTAACCCTAACCCTAACCCTAACCTTAACCCTAACCCTAAGAGGCCTAACCCTAAACGCAGCTCTAAACCTCAGCTGTGCATGGCATGTAGGTAACCCTAACCCTAACCCTAACCCTAACCTTAACCCTAAAGCTAACCCTAACCCTAACCCTGACCCTAAGAGGCCTAACCCAAAACGGAACTCTAAACCTCAGTTGTGCATGGCATGCACTTAACCCTAACCCTAACCCTAACCCTAACCCTAACCCTAATCCTAACCCTAACCCTAACCCTAACCCTAAGAGGCCTAGCCCTAAACGCAACTCTAAACCTCAGCTGTGCATGGCATGCACTTAACCGTAACCGTAACCGTAACCGTAACCGTAACCGTAACCGTAACCGTAACCCTAACCCTAACCCTAAGCCTAACCCTAACCCTAACCCTAACCGTAATCCTAACCCTAACCCTAACCCTAACCTTAACCCTAACCCTAAGAGGCCTAACCCTAAACGCAACTCTAAACCTCAGCTGTGCATGGCATGTACCTAACCCTAACCCTAACCCTAACCCTAACCCTAACCCTAACCCTAACCCTAACCCTAACCCTAACCCTAACCCTAATCCTGACCCTAAGGGTCCTAACCCTTGACGGAACTCTAAACCTCAGCTGTGCATGGCATGTACATAACCCTAACCCTAACCCTAACCCTAACCCTAACCCTAACCCTAACCCTAACCCTAAGAGGCCTAACCCTAAATGCAACTCTAAAACTCAGCTGTGCATGCCATGTACGTAACCCTAACCCTAACCCTAACCCTAACCCTAACCCTAACCCTAAGAGGCCGAACCCAAAACGGAACTCTAAACGTCAGCTGTGCATGGCATGTACGTAACCCTAATCCTAACCCTAACCCTAGCCCTAACCCTAATCCTAACCCTAACCATAACCCTAACCCTAATCCTAAATATAACCCTAATCCTGACCCTAAGAGTCCTAACCCTAGACGGAACTCTAAACCTCAGCTGTGCATGGCAGGTACATAACCCTAACCCTAACCCTAACCCTAACCTTAACCCTAACCCTAACCCTAAGAGACCTAACCCAAAACGGAACTCTAAACCTCAGCTGTGCATGGCATGCACTTAACCCTAACCCTAACCCTAACCCTAACCCTAACCCTAACCCTAACCCTAACCCTAACCCTAACCCTAACCCTAAACCTAACCTTAACCCTAACCCTAAGAGGCCTAACCCTAAACGCAACTCTAAACATCAGCTGTGCATGGCATGTACCTAACCCTAACACTAACACTAACCCTAACCCTAACCCTAACCCTAACCCTAATCCTGACCCTAAGGGTCTTAACCCTTGGCGGAACTCTAAACCTCAGCTGTGCATGGCAGGTACATAACCCTAACCCTAACCCTAACCCTAACCCTAACCCTAACCCTAACCCTAACCCTAACCCTGACCCTAAGAGGCCTAACCCTTGACGGAACTCTAAACCTCAGCTGTGCATGGCATGCAGTTAACCCTAACCCTAACCCTAACCCTAACCCTAACCCTAACCCTAACCCTAACCCTAACCCTAACCCTAACCCTAAGAGGCCTAACCCTAAATGCAACTCTAAAACTCAGCTGTGCATGCCATGTACGTAACCCTAACCCTAACCCTAACCCTAACCCTAACCCTAACCCTAACCCTAACCCTAAGAGGCCGAACCCAAAACGGAACTCTAAACCTCAGCTGTGCATGGCATGTACGTAACCCTAACCCTAACCCTAACCCTAACCCTAACCCTAATCCTAACCCTAACCATAACCCTAACCCTAATCCTAAATATAACCCTAACCCTGACCCTAAGAGGCCTAACCCTTGACGGAACTCTAAACCTCAGCTGTGCATGGCATGCAGTTAACCCTAACCCTAACCCTAACCCTAACCCTAACCCTAACCCTAACCGTAATCCTAACCCTAACCCTAACCCTAACCTTAACCCTAACCCTAAGAGGCCTAACCCTAAACGCAGCTCTAAACCTCAGCTGTGCATGGCATGTAGGTAACCCTAACCCTAACCCTAACCCTAACCCTAACCCTAACCCTAACCTTAACCCTAACCCTAAGAGGCCTAACCCTAAACGCAACTCTAAACCTCAGCTGTGCATGGCATGTACCTAACCCTAACCCTAACCCTAACCCTAACCCTAACCCTAACCCTAAGAGACCTAACCCAAAACGGAACTCTAAACCTCAGCTGTGCATGGCATGCACTTAACCCTAACCCTAACCCTAACCCTAACCCTAACCCTAACCCTAACCCTAACCCTAAACCTAACCTTAACCCTAACCCTAAGAGGCCTAACCCTAAACGCAACTCTAAACATCAGCTGTGCATGGCATGTACCTAACCCTAACCCTAACCCTAACCCTAACCCTAACCCTAACCCTAACCCTAACCCTAACCCTAATCCTGACCCTAAGGGTCCTAACCCTTGACGGAACTCTAAACCTCAGCTGTGCATGGCATGTACGTAACCCTAATCCTAACCCTAATCCTAGCCCTAACCCTAATCCTAACCCTAACCATAACCCTAACCCTAATCCTAAATATAACCCTAATCCTGACCCTAAGAGTCCTAACCCTAGACGGAACTCTAAACCTCAGCTGTGCATGGCAGGTACATAACCCTAACCCTAACCCTAACCCTAACCTTAACCCTAACCCTAACCCTAAGAGACCTAACCCAAAACGGAACTCTAAACCTCAGCTGTGCATGGCATGCACTTAACCCTAACCCTAACCCTAACCCTAACCCTAACCCTAACCCTAACCCTAACCCTAACCCTAACCCTAACCCTAACCCTAACCCTAAACCTAACCTTAACCCTAACCCTAAGAGGCCTAACCCTAAACGCAACTCTAAACATCAGCTGTGCATGGCATGTACCTAACCCTAACACTAACACTAACCCTAACCCTAACCCTAACCCTAACCCTAATCCTGACCCTAAGGGTCTTAACCCTTGGCGGAACTCTAAACCTCAGCTGTGCATGGCATGTACATAACCCTATCCCTAACCCTAACCCTAACCCTAACCCTAACCCTAACCCTAACCCTAACCCTAACCCTAACCCTAACCCTAACCCTAACCCTAACCCTGACCCTAAGAGGCCTAACACAAAACGGAACTCTAAAACTCAGCTGTGCATGGCATGCACTTAACCCTAACCCTAACCCTAACCCTAACCCTAACCCTAACCCTAAACTTAACCCTAACCCTAAGAGGCCTAACCCTAAACGGAACTCGAAACCTCAGCTGTGCATGGCAGGTACATAACCCTAAGCCTAACCCTAACCCTAACCCTAACCCTAACCCTAATCCTAACCTTAACCCTAACCCTAACCCTAACGCTAACCCTAAGAGGCCTAACCCTAAACGCAACTCTAAACCTCAGCTGTGCATGGCATGCACTTAACCGTAACCGTAACCGTAACCGTAACCGTAACCGTAACCGTAATCCTAACCCTAACCCTAACCCTAACCTTAACCCTAACCCTAAGAGGCCTAACCCTAAACGCAGCTCTAAACCTCAGCTGTGCATGGCATGTAGGTAACCCTAACCCTAACCCTAACCCTAACCTTAACCCTAACGCTAACCCTAACCCTAACCCTGACCCTAAGAGGCCTAACCCAAAACGGAACTCTAAACCTCAGCTGTGCATGGCATGCACTTAACCCTAACCCTAACCCTAACCCTAACCCTAACCCTAACCCTAACCCTAACCCTAACCTAAACTTAACCCTAACCCTAAGAGGCCGAACCCAAAACGGAACTCTTAACCTCAGCTGTGCATGGCATGTACCTAACCCTATCCCTAACCCTAACCCTAACCCTAACCCTAACCCTAACCCTAACCCTAACCCTAACCCTAACCCTAACCCTAACCCTGACCCTAAGAGGCCTAACACAAAACGGAACTCTAAAACTCAGCTGTGCATGGCATGCACTTAACCCTAACCCTAACCCTAACCCTAACCCTAACCCTAACCCTAAACTTAACCCTAACCCTAAGAGGCCTAACCCTAAACGGAACTCGAAACCTCAGCTGTGCATGGCAGGTACATAACCCTAAGCCTAACCCTAACCCTAACCCTAACCCTAACCCTAACCCTAACCCTAACCTTAACCCTAACCCTAACCCTAACGCTAACCCTAAGAGGCCTAACCCTAAACGCAACTCTAAACCTCAGCTGTGCATGGCATGCACTTAACCGTAACCGTAACCGTAACCGTAACCGTAACCGTAACCGTAATCCTAACCCTAACCCTAACCCTAACCTTAACCCTAACCCTAAGAGGCCTAACCCTAAACGCAGCTCTAAACCTCAGCTGTGCATGGCATGTAGGTAACCCTAACCCTAACCCTAACCCTAACCTTAACCCTAACGCTAACCCTAACCCTAACCCTGACCCTAAGAGGCCTAACCCAAAACGGAACTCTAAACCTCAGCTGTGCATGGCATGCACTTAACCCTAACCCTAACCCTAACCCTAACCCTAACCCTAACCCTAACCCTAACCTAAACTTAACCCTAACCCTAAGAGACCTAACCCTAAACGGAACTCTAAACCTCAGCTGTGCATGGCATGTACGTAACCTTAACCCTAACCCTAACCCTATCCCTAACCCTAACCATAACCCTAACCCTAATCCTAAACCTAACCCTAATCCTGACCCTAAGATTCCTAACCCTAGACGGAACTCTAAACCTCAGCTATGCATGGCAGGTACATAACCCTAACCCTAACCCAAACCCTAACCCTAACCCTAACCCTAACCCTAACCCTAACCCTAAACCGAACCCTAATCCTGACCCTAAGGGTCCTAACCCTTGACGGAACTCTAAACCTCAGCTGTGCATGGCATGTACGTAACCCTAACCCTAACCCTAACCCGAACCCTAACTCTGACCCTAAGAGGCCGAACCCAAAATGAACTCTTAACCTCAGCTGTGCATGGCATGTACCTAACCCTATCCCTAACCCTAACCCTAACCCTAACCCTAACCCTAACCCTAACCCTAACCCTAACCCTAACCCTAACCCTAACCCTAACCCTAAGAGGCCTAACCCTAAACGCAACTCTAAACCTCAGCTGTGCATGGCATGTACGTAACCGTAACCCTAACCCTAACCCTAACCCTAACCCTGACCCTAAGAGGCCTAACACAAAACGGAACTCTAAAACTCAGCTGTGCATGGCATGCACTTAACCCTAACCCTAACCCTAACCCTAACCCTAACCCTAACCCTAACCCTAACCCTAAACTTAACCCTAACCCTAAGAGGCCTAACCCTAAACGGAACTCTAAACCTCAGCTGTGCATGGCAGGTACATAACCCTAAGCCTAACCCTAACCCTAACCCTAACCCTGACCCTAAGAGGCCTAACCCAAAACGGAACTCTAAACCTCAGCTGTGCATGGCATGTACCTAACCCTAACCCTAACCCTAAGCCTAACCCTAACCCTAACCCTAACTCTGACCCTAAGAGGCCTAACCCAAAACGGAACTCTAAACGTCAGCTGTGCATGGCATGCAGTTAACACTAACCCTAACCCTAACCCTAACCCTAACGCTAACCCTAACCCTAACCCTAAACCTAACCTTAACCCTAACCCTAAGAGGCCTAACCCTAAACGCAACTCTAAACCTCAGCTGTGCATGGCATGTACCTAACCCTAACCCTAACCCTAACCCTAACCCTAACCCTAACCCTAACCCTAACCCTAAGAGACCTAACCCAAAACGGAACTCTAAACCTCAGCTGTGCATGGCATGCACTTAACCCTAACCCTAACCCTAACCCTAACCCTAACCCTAACCCTAACCATAACCATAACCCTAAACCTAACCTTAACCCTAACCCTTAGAGGCCTAACCCTAAACGCAACTCTAAACATCAGCTGTGCATGGCATGTACCTAACCCTAACCCTAACCCTAACCCTAACCCTAACCGTAACCCTAATCCTGACCCTAAGGGTCTTAACCCTTGACGGAACTCTAAACCTCAGCTGTGCATGGCATGTACATAACCCTAACCCTAACCCTAACCCTAATGCTAACCCTAACCCTGACCCTAAGAGGCCGAACCCAAAATGGAACTCTAAACCTCAGCTGTGCATGGCATGTACCTAACCCTAACCCTAACCCTAACCCTAACCCTAAACCTAACCCTAATCCTGACCCTAAGAGGCCTAACGTTTGACGGAACTCTAAACCTCAGCTGTGCATGGCATGTACATAACCCTAACCTTAACCCTAACCCTAACCCTAACCTTAACCCTAACCCTAACCCTGACCCTAAGAGGCCTAACCCAAAACGGAACTCTAAACCTCACCTGTGCATGGCATGCAGTTAACCCTAACCCTAACCCTAACCCTAACCCTAACCCTAATCCTAACCTTTAACCCTAACCCTAACCCTAAGAGGCCTAACCCTAAACGCAACTCTAAACCTCAGCTGTGCATGGCATGCACGTAACCGTAACCGTAACCGTAACCGTAACCGTAACCGTAACCGTAACCGTAACCCTAACCCTAACCCTAACCCTAACCCTAACCCTAACCGTAATCCTAACCCTAACCCTAACCCTAACCCTAACCCTAACCCTAATCCTAACACTAACCCTGACTCCAAGAGGCCGAACCCAAAACGCAACTCTAAACCTCAGCTGTGCATGGCATGCACTTAACCCTAACCCTAACCCTAACCCTAACCCTAACCCTAACCCTAACGCTAACCCTAACCCTAACGCTAATCCTGACCCTAAGGGGCCTATCCCAAAGCTTAACTCTAAACCTCAGCTGTGCATGGCATGCACGTAACCGTAACCGTAACCCTAACCCTAACCCTAACCCTAACCCTAACCCTAACCCTAACCGTAATCCTAACCCTAACCCTAACCCTAACCTTAACCCTAACCCTAAGAGGCCTAACCCTAAACGCAACTCTAAACCTCAGCTGTGCATGGCATGTAGGTAACCCTAACCCTAACCCTAACCCTAACCTTAACCCTAAAGCTAACCCTAACCCTAACCCTGACCCTAAGAGGCCTAACCCAAAACGGAACTCTAAACCTCAGTTGTGCATGGCATGCACTTAACCCTAACCCTAACCCTAACCCTAACCCTAACCCTAACCCTAATCCTAACCCTAACCCTAACCCTAACCCTAAGAGGCCTAACCCTAAACGCAACTCTAAACATCAGCTGTGCATGGCATGCACTTAACCGTAACCGTAACCGTAACCGTAACCGTAACCGTAACCGTAACCGTAACCGTAACCGTAACCCTAACCCTAACCCTAACCCTAACCCTAACCCTAACCGTAATCCTAACCCTAACCCTAACCCTAACCTTAACCCTAACCCTAAGAGGCCTAACCCTAAACGCAACTCTAAACCTCAGCTGTGCATGGCATATACCTAACCCTAACACTAACACTAACCCTAACCCTAACCCTAACCCTAACCCTAATCCTGACCCTAAGGGTCTTAACCCTTGGCGGAACTCTAAACCTCAGCTGCGCATGGCATGTACCTAACCCTAACCCTAACCCTAACCCTAACCCTAACCCTAAACCTAACCCTAATCCTGACCCTAAGAGGCCTAACGTTTGACGGAACTCTAAACCTCAGCTGTGCATGGCATGTACATAACCCTAACCTTAACCCTAACCCTAACCCTAACCTTAACCCTAACCCTAACCCTGACCCTAAGAGGCCTAACCCAAAAAGGAACTCTAAACCTCAGCTGTGCATGGCATGCAGTTAACCCTAACCCTAACCCTAACCCTAACCCTAACCCTAATCCTAACCTTAACCCTAACCCTAAGAGGCCTAACCCTAAACGCAACACTAAACCTCAGCTGTGCATGGCATGTAGGTAACCCTAACCCTAACCCTAACCCTAACCTTAACCCTAACCCTTACCCCTAACCCTAACCCTGACCCTAAGAGGCCTAACCCAAAACGGAACTCTAAACCTCAGCTGTGCATGGCATGCACTTAACCCTAACCCTAACCCTAACCCTAACCCTAACCCTAACCCTAACCCTAACCCTAATCCTAACACTAACCCTGACCCTAAGAGGCCTAACCCTAAACGCAACTCTAAACCTCAGCTGTGCATGGCATGCACTTAACCCTAACCCTAACCCTAACCCTAACCCTAACCCTAACCCTAACCCTAACCCTAACTCTAATCCTGACCCTAAGGGGCGTAACCCAAAACGGAACTCTAAACCTCAGCTGTGCATGGCATGTACATAACCCTAACCCTAACCCTAACCCTAACCCTAACCCTAACCCTAATCCTAACACTAACCCTGACCCTAAGAGGCCTAACCCAAAACGGAACTCTAAACCTCAGCTGTGCATGGCATGCACTTAACCCTAACCCTAACCCTAACCCTAACCCTAACCCTAACTCTAATTCTGACCCTATCGGGCCTACCCCTTGACGGAACTCTAAACCTCAGCTGTGCATGGCATGTACATAACCCTAACCCTAACCCTAACCCTAACCCTAACCCTAAGAGGCCGAACCCAAAACGGAACTCTAAACCTCAGCTGTGCATGGCATGTACGTAACCCTAACCCTAACCCTAACCCTAACCCTAATCCTAACCCTAACCATAACCCTAACCCTAATCCTAAATATAACCCTAATCCTGACCCTAAGAGTCCTAACCCTTGACGGAACTCTAAACCTCAGCTGTGCATGGCAGGTACATAACCCTAACCCTAACCCTAACCCTAACCCTAACCCTAACCCTTACCCTAACCCTAACCCTAAACCTAACCCTAATCCTGACCCTAAGTGGCCTAACCCTTGACGGAACTCTAAACCTCAGCTGTGCATGGCATGTATTTAACCCTAACCCTAACCCTAACCCTAATCCTAACCCTAACCCTAACCCTGACCCTAAGAGGCCTAAACCTAAACGCAACTCTAAACCTCAGCTGTGCATGGCATGTAGGTAACCGTAACCCTAACCCTAACCCTAACCTTAACCCTAAAGCTAACCCTAACCCTAACCCTGACCCTAAGAGGCCTAAACCAAAGCTTAACTCTAAACCTCAGCTGTGCATGGCATGCACGTAACCGTAACCGTAACCGTAACCGTAACCGTAACCCTAACCCTAACCCTAAGCCTAACCCTAACCCTAACCCTAACCCTAACCCTAACCCTAACCCTAACCCTAACGCTAACCCTAACCCTAACTCTAATCCTGACCCTAAGGGGCCTAACCCAAAGCTTAACTCTAAACCTCAGCTGTGCATGGCATGCAGTTAACCCTAACCCTAACCCTAACCCTAACCCTAACCCTAACCCTAATCCTGACCCTAATCCTAAACCTAACCCTAAGAGGCCTAACCCTAAACGCAACTCTAAACCTCAGCTGTGCATGGCATGCACGTAACCGTAACCGTAACCGTAACCGTAACCCTAACCCTAACCCTAACCCTAACCCTAACCCTAACCCTAACCGTAATCCTAACCCTAACCCTAACCCTAACCCTAACCCTAACCCTAACCCTAAGAGGCCTAACCCTAAACGCAACTCTAAACTTCAGCTGTGCATGGCATGTAGGTAACCCTAACCCTAACCCTAAAAGTAACCTTAACCCTAAAGCTAACCCTAACCCTAACCCTGACCCTAAGAGGCCTAACCCAAAACGGAACTCTAAACCTCAGATGTGCATGGCATGCACTTAACCCTAACCCTAACCCTAACCCTAACCCTAACCCTAACCCTAACCCTAACCCTAACGCTAACCCTAACCCTAACTCTAATCCTGACCCTAAGGGGCTTAACCCAAAGCGGAACTCTAAACCTCAGCTGTGCATGGCATGCACGTAACCGTAACCCTAACTGTAACCCTAACCCTAACCCTAACCCTAACCCTAACCCTAACCCTAACCCTAAACCTAACCTTAACCCTAACCCTAAGAGGCCTAACCCTAAACGCAACTCTAAACCTCAGCTGTGCATGGCATGTAGGTAACCCTAACCCTAACCCTAACCCTAACCCTAACCCTAACCCTAAGCCTAAACCTAACCCTTATCCTAAGAGGCCTAACCCAAAACGGAACTCTAAACCTCAGCTGTGCATGGCATGCACTTAACCCTAACCCTAACCCTAACCCTAACCCTAACCCTAACCCTAATCCTAACACTAACCCTGACCCTAAGAGGCCGAACCCAAAACGGAACTCTAAACCTCAGCTGTGCATGGCATGCACTTAACCCTAACCCTAACCCTAACCCTAACCCTAACCCTAACCCTAACGCTAACCCTAACCCTAACTCTAATCCTGACCCTAAGGGGCCTAACCCAAAACGGAACTCTAAACCTCAGCTGTGCATGGCATGTACATAACCCTAACCCTAACCCTAAGCCTAACCCTAACCCTAACCCTAACCCTAACCCTAATCCTAACCCTAACCCTGACCCTAAGAGGCCTAACCCAAAACGGAACTCTAAACCTCAGCTGTGCATGGCATGCACTTAACCCTAACCCTAACCCTAACCCTAACCCTAACCCTAACTCTAATTCTGACCCTATCGGGCCTACCCCTTGACGGAACTCTAAACCTCAGCTGTGCATGGCATGTACATAACCCTAACCCTAACCCTAACCCTAACCCTAACCCTAAGAGGCCGAACCCAAAACGGAACTCTAAACCTCAGCTGTGCATGGCAGGTACATAACCCTAACCCTAACCCTAACCCTAACCCTAACCCTTACCCTAACCCTAACCCTAAACCTAACCCTAATCCGGACCCTAAGTGGCCTAACTCTTGACGGAACTCGAAACCTCAGCAGTGCATGGCATGTATTTAACCCTAACCCTTACCCTAACCCTAATCCTAACCCTAACCCTAACCCTGACCCTAAGAGGCCTAACCCTAAACGCAACTCTAAACCTCAGCTGTGCATGGCATGCACGTAACCCTAACCCTAACCCTAACCCTAACCTTAACCCTAAAGCTAACCCTAACCCTAACCCTGACCCTAAGAGGCCTAACCCATAACGGAACTCTAAACCTCAGCTGTGCATGGCATGCACTTAACCCTAACCCTAACCCTAACCCTAACCCTAACCCTAACCCTAATCCTAACCCTAACCCTAACCCTAACCCTAACCCTAACGCTAACCCTAACCCTAACTCTAATCCTGACCCTAAGGGGCCTAACCCTAAACGGAACTCTAAACCTCAGCTGTGCATGGCATGTACATAACCCTAACCCTAACCCTAACGCTAACCCTAACCCTAACCCTGAACCTAAGAGGCCGAACCCAAAACGGAACTCTAAACCTCAGCTGTGCATGGCAGGTACATAACCCTAACCCTAACCCTAACCCTAACCCTTACCCTAATCCTAACCCTAAACCTAACCCTAATCCTGACCCTAAGTGGCCTAACCCTTGACGGAACTCTAAACCTCAGCTGTGCATGGCATGTATTTAACCCTAACCTTACCCTAACCCTAATCCTAACCCTAACCCTAACCCTGACCCTAAGAGGCCTAACCCTAAACGCAACTCTAAACCTCAGCTGTGCATGGCATGTAGGTAACCCTAACCCTAACCCTAACCCTAACCTTAACCCTAAAGCTAACCCTAACCCTAACCCTGACCCCAAGAGGCCGAACCCAAAACGGAACTCTAAACCTCAGCTGTGCATGGCATGCACTTAACCCTAACCGTAACCCTAACCCTAACCCTAAGCCTAACCCTAACCCTAACCCTAACGCTAACCCTAACCCTAACTCTAATCCTGACCCTAAGGGGCCTAACCCAAAGCTTAACTCTAAACCTCAGCTGTGCATGGCATGCACGTAACCGTAACCGTAACCGTAACCGTAACCGTAACCGTAACCGTAACCGTAACCCTAACCCTAACCGTAATCCTAACCCTAACCCTAACCTTAACCCTAACCCTAAGAGGCCTAACCCTAAACGCAACTCTAAACCTCAGCTGTGCATGGCATGTAGGTAACCCTAACCCTAACCCTAACCCTAACCCTAACCCTAACCCTAACCCTAACCCTAACCCTAACCCTAACCCTGACCCTAAAAGGCCTAACCCAAAACGGAACTCTAAACCTCAGCTGTGCATGGCATGCACTTAACCCTAACCCTAACCCTAACCCTAACCCTAACCCTAACCCTAATCCTAACCCTAACCCTACCCCTAACCCTAAGAGGCCTAACCCTAAACGCAACTCTAAACCTCAGCTGTGCATGGCATGCACGTAACCATAACCGTAACCGTAACCCTAACCCTAACCCTAACCCTAACCCTAAACCTAACCTTAACCCTAACCCTAAGAGGCCTAACCCTAAACGCAACTCTAAACCTCAGCTGTGCATGGCATGCACGTAACCGTAACCGTAACCGTAACCCTAACCCTAACCCTAACCCTAACCCTAACCCTAACCGTAATCCTAACCCTAACCCTAACCCTAACCTTAACCCTAACCCTAAGAGGCCTAACCCTAAACGCAACTCTAAACCTCAGCTGTGCATGGCATGTAGGTAACCCTAACCCTAACCCTAAACGTAACCTTAACCCTAAAGCTAACCCTAACCCTAACCCTGACCCTAAGAGGCCTAACCCAAAACGGAACTCTAAACCTCAGCTGTGCATGGCATGCACTTAACCCTAACCCTAACCCTAACCCTAACCCTAACCCTAACCCTAACCTAAACTTAACCCTAACCCTAAGAGACCTAACCCTAAACGGAACTCTAAACCTCAGCTGTGCATGGCATGCACTTAACCCTAACCCTAACCCTAACCCTAACCCTAACCCTAACCCTAACCCTAACCCTAACCCTAACGCTAACCCTAACCCTAACTCTAATCCTGACCCTAAGGGGCCTAACCCAAAGCGGAACTCTAAACCTCAGCTGTGCATGGCATGCACGTAACCGTAACCCTAACCCTAACCCTAACCCTAACCCTAACCCTAACCCTAACCCTAACCCTAACCCTAAAGCCTAAACCTAACCTTAACCCTAACCCTAAGAGGCCTAACCCTAAACGCAACTCTAAACCTCAGCTGTGCATGGCATGTAGGTAACCCTAACCCTAACCCTAACCCTAACCCTACACCCTAACCCTAACCCTAACCCTAACCCTGATCCTAAGAGGCCTAACCCAAAACGGAACTCTAAACCTCAGCTGTGCATGGCATGCACTTAACCCTAACCCTAACCCTAACCCTAACCCTAATCCTAACACTAACCCTGACCCTAAGAGGCCGAACCCAAAACGGAACTCTAAACCTCAGCTGTGCATGGCATGCACTTAACCCTAACCCTAACCCTAACCCTAACCCTAACCCTAACCCTAACCCTAACCCTAACGCTAACCCTAACCCTAACTCTAATCCTGACCCTAAGGGGCCTAACCCAAAACGGAACTCTAAACCTCAGCTGTGCATGGCATGTACATAACCCTAACCCTAACCCTAACCCTAACCCTAACCCTAACCCTAATCCTAACCCTAACCCTGACCCTAAGAGGCCTAACCCAAAACGGAACTCTAAACCTCAGCTGTGCATGGCATGCACTTAACCCTAACCCTAACCCTAACCCTAACCCTAACCCTAACTCTAATTCTGACCCTATCGGGCCTACCCCTTGACGGAACTCTAAACCTCAGCTGTGCATGGCATGTACATAACCCTAACCCTAACCCTAACCCTAACCCTAACCCTAAGAGGCCGAACCCAAAACGGAACTCTAAACCTCAGCTGTGCATGGCAGGTACATAACCCTAACCCTAACCCTAACGCTAACCCTAACCCTAACCCTAACCCTAACCCTAACCCTAACCCTAACCCTAATCCTGACCCTAAGGGTCCTAACCCTTGACGGAACTCTAAACCTCAGCTGTGCATGGCATGATTTTAACCCTAACCCTTACCCTAACCCTAATCCTAATCCTAACCCTAACCCTGACCCTAAGAGGCCTAACCCTAAACGCAACTCTAAACCTCAGCTGTGCATGGCATGTAGGTAACCCTAACCCTAACCCTAACCCTAACCTTAACCCTAATCCTAAACCCTAACCCTAACCCTGACCCTAAGAGGCCGAACCCAAAACGGAACTCTAAACCTCAGCTGTGCATGGCATGCACTTAACCCTAACCCTAACCCTAACCCTAACCCTAACCCTAACCCTAACCCTAACCCTAACGCTAACCCTAACCCTAACTCTAATCCTGACCCTAAGGGGCCTAACCCAAAGCTTAACTCTAAACCTCAGCTGTGCATGGCATGCACGTAACCGTAACCGTTACTGTAACCGTAACCCTAACCCTAACCCTAACCCTAACCCTAACCCTAACCGTAATCCTAACCCTAACCCTAACCCTAACCTTAACCCTAACCCTAAGAGGCCTAACCCTAAACGCAACTCTAAACCTCAGCTGTGCATGGCATGTAGGTAACCCTAAACCTAACCCTAACCCTAACCCTAACCCTAACCCTAACCCTAACCCTAATCCTAACACTAACCCTGACCCCAAGAGGCCGAACCCAAAACGGAACTCTAAACCTCAGCAGTGCATGGCATGCACTTAACCCTAACCCTAACCCTAACCCTAACCCTAACCCTAACCCTAACCCTAACCCTAACCCTAACCCTAACCGTAATCCTAACCCTAACCCTAACCCTAACCCTAACCCTAACCGTAATCCTAACCCTAACCCTAACCCTAACCTTAACCCTAACCCTAAGTGGCCTAACCCTAAACGCAACTCTAAACCTCAGCTGTGCATGGCATGTAGGTAACCCTAACCCTAACCCTAACCCTAACCTTAACCCTAAAGCTAACCCTAACCCTAACCCTGACCCTAAGAGGCCTAACCCAAAACGGAACTCTAAACCTCAGCTGTGCATGGCATGCACTTAACCCTAACCCTAACCCTAACCCTAACCCTAACCCTAACCCTAATCCTAACCCTAACCCTAACCCTAACCCTAAGAGGCCTAACCCTAAACGCAACTCTAAACCTCAGCTGTGCATGGCATGCACGTAACCGTAACCGTAACCGTAGCCGTAACCGTAACCCTAACCCTAACCCTAACCCTAACCCTAACCCTAACCCTAACCCTAACCCTAACCGTAATCCTAACCCTAACCCTAACCCTAACCTTAACCCTAACCCTAAGAGGCCTAACCCTAAACGCAACTCTAAACCTCAGCTGTGCATGGCATGTAGGTAACCCTAACCCTAACCCTAACCCTAACCCTAACCCTAACCCTAACCCTAACCCTAACCCTAACCCTAACCCTAACCCTAAGAGACCTAACCCTAAACGCAACTCTAAACCTCAGCTGTGCATGGCATGTACCTAACCCTAACCCTAACCCTAACCCTAACCCTAACCCTAACCCTAACCCTAACCCTAATCCTGACCCTAAGGGTCCTAACCCTTGACGGAACTCTAAACCTCAGCTGTGCATGGCATGTACATAACCCTAACCCTAACCCTAACCCTAACCCTAACCCTAACCCTAACCCTAACCCTAACCCTAAGAGGCCTAACCCTAAATGCAACTCTAAAACTCAGCTGTGCATGCCATGTACGTAACCCTAACCCTAACCCTAACCCTAACCCTAACCCTAACCCTAACCCTAACCCTAAGAGGCCGAACCCAAAACGGAACTCTAAACCTCAGCTGTGCATGGCATGTACGTAACCCTAACCCTAACCCTAACCCTAACCCTAACCCTAATCCTAACCCTAACCATAACCCTAACCCTAATCCTAAATATAACCCTAATCCTGACCCTAAGAGTCCTAACCCTAGACGGAACTCTAAACCTCAGCTGTGCATGGCATGTACATAACCCTAACCCTAACCCTAACCCTAACCCTAACCCTTACCCTAACCCTAACCCTAAACCTAACCCTAATCCTGACCCTAAGAGGCCTAACCCTTGACGGAACTCTAAACCTCAGCTGTGCATGGCATGTATTTAACCCTAACCCTTACGCTAACCCTAATCCTAACCCTAACCCTAACTCTAATTCTGACCCTATCGGGCCTACCCCTTGACGGAACTCTAAACCTCAGCTGTGCATGGCATGTACATAACCCTAACCCTAACCCTAACCCTAACCCTAACCCTAAGAGGCCGAACCCAAAACGGAACTCTAAACCTCAGCTGTGCATGGCAGGTACATAACCCTAACCCTAACCCTAACGCTAACCCTAACCCTAACCCTAACCCTAACCCTAACCCTAACCCTAACCCTAATCCTGACCCTAAGGGTCCTAACCCTTGACGGAACTCTAAACCTCAGCTGTGCATGGCATGATTTTAACCCTAACCCTTACCCTAACCCTAATCCTAATCCTAACCCTAACCCTGACCCTAAGAGGCCTAACCCTAAACGCAACTCTAAACCTCAGCTGTGCATGGCATGTAGGTAACCCTAACCCTAACCCTAACCCTAACCTTAACCCTAATCCTAAACCCTAACCCTAACCCTGACCCTAAGAGGCCGAACCCAAAACGGAACTCTAAACCTCAGCTGTGCATGGCATGCACTTAACCCTAACCCTAACCCTAACCCTAACCCTAACCCTAACCCTAACCCTAACCCTAACGCTAACCCTAACCCTAACTCTAATCCTGACCCTAAGGGGCCTAACCCAAAGCTTAACTCTAAACCTCAGCTGTGCATGGCATGCACGTAACCGTAACCGTTACTGTAACCGTAACCCTAACCCTAACCCTAACCCTAACCCTAACCCTAACCGTAATCCTAACCCTAACCCTAACCCTAACCTTAACCCTAACCCTAAGAGGCCTAACCCTAAACGCAACTCTAAACCTCAGCTGTGCATGGCATGTAGGTAACCCTAAACCTAACCCTAACCCTAACCCTAACCCTAACCCTAACCCTAACCCTAATCCTAACACTAACCCTGACCCCAAGAGGCCGAACCCAAAACGGAACTCTAAACCTCAGCAGTGCATGGCATGCACTTAACCCTAACCCTAACCCTAACCCTAACCCTAACCCTAACCCTAACCCTAACCCTAACCCTAACCCTAACCGTAATCCTAACCCTAACCCTAACCCTAACCCTAACCCTAACCGTAATCCTAACCCTAACCCTAACCCTAACCTTAACCCTAACCCTAAGTGGCCTAACCCTAAACGCAACTCTAAACCTCAGCTGTGCATGGCATGTAGGTAACCCTAACCCTAACCCTAACCCTAACCTTAACCCTAAAGCTAACCCTAACCCTAACCCTGACCCTAAGAGGCCTAACCCAAAACGGAACTCTAAACCTCAGCTGTGCATGGCATGCACTTAACCCTAACCCTAACCCTAACCCTAACCCTAACCCTAACCCTAATCCTAACCCTAACCCTAACCCTAACCCTAAGAGGCCTAACCCTAAACGCAACTCTAAACCTCAGCTGTGCATGGCATGCACGTAACCGTAACCGTAACCGTAGCCGTAACCGTAACCCTAACCCTAACCCTAACCCTAACCCTAACCCTAACCCTAACCCTAACCCTAACCGTAATCCTAACCCTAACCCTAACCCTAACCTTAACCCTAACCCTAAGAGGCCTAACCCTAAACGCAACTCTAAACCTCAGCTGTGCATGGCATGTAGGTAACCCTAACCCTAACCCTAACCCTAACCCTAACCCTAACCCTAACCCTAACCCTAACCCTAACCCTAACCCTAACCCTAAGAGACCTAACCCTAAACGCAACTCTAAACCTCAGCTGTGCATGGCATGTACCTAACCCTAACCCTAACCCTAACCCTAACCCTAACCCTAACCCTAACCCTAACCCTAATCCTGACCCTAAGGGTCCTAACCCTTGACGGAACTCTAAACCTCAGCTGTGCATGGCATGTACATAACCCTAACCCTAACCCTAACCCTAACCCTAACCCTAACCCTAACCCTAACCCTAACCCTAAGAGGCCTAACCCTAAATGCAACTCTAAAACTCAGCTGTGCATGCCATGTACGTAACCCTAACCCTAACCCTAACCCTAACCCTAACCCTAACCCTAACCCTAACCCTAAGAGGCCGAACCCAAAACGGAACTCTAAACCTCAGCTGTGCATGGCATGTACGTAACCCTAACCCTAACCCTAACCCTAACCCTAACCCTAATCCTAACCCTAACCATAACCCTAACCCTAATCCTAAATATAACCCTAATCCTGACCCTAAGAGTCCTAACCCTAGACGGAACTCTAAACCTCAGCTGTGCATGGCATGTACATAACCCTAACCCTAACCCTAACCCTAACCCTAACCCTTACCCTAACCCTAACCCTAAACCTAACCCTAATCCTGACCCTAAGAGGCCTAACCCTTGACGGAACTCTAAACCTCAGCTGTGCATGGCATGTATTTAACCCTAACCCTTACGCTAACCCTAATCCTAACCCTAACCCTAACCCTAACGCTAACCCGAACCCTAACCCTAAGCCTAATCCTGACCCTAAGAGGCCTAACCCTAAACGCAACTCTAAACCTCAGCTGTGCATGGCATGTACCTAACCCTAACCCTAACCCTAACCCTAACCCTAACCCTGACCCTAAGAGGCCTAACCCAAAACGGAACTCTAAACCTCAGCTGTGCATGGCATGCAGTTAACACTAACCCTAACCCTAACCCTAATCCTAACCCTAACCCTAAACCTAAACTTAACCCTAACCCTAACCCTAAGAGACCTAACCCAAAACGGAACTCTAAACCTCAGCTGTGCATGGCATGCACTTAACCCTAACCCTAACCCTAACCCTAACCCTAACCCTAACCCTAATTCTAACCCTAACCCTAACCCTAACCCTAACCCTAAACCTAACCTTAACCCTAACCCTAAGAGGCCTAACCCTAAAAGCAACTCTAAACATCAGCTGTGCATGGCATGTACCTAACCCTAACCCTAACCCTAACCCTAACCCTAACCCTAACCCTAACCCTAATCCTGACCCTAAGGGTCTTAACCCTTGACGGAACTCTAAACCTCAGCTGTGCATGGCATGTACATAACCCTAACCCTAACCCTAAAGCTAACCCTAACCCTAACCCTGACCCTAAGAGGCCGAACCCAAAATGGAACTCTAAACCTCAGCTGTGCACGGCATGTACCTAACCCTAACCCTAACCCTAACCCTAACCCTAACCCTAACCCTAAACCTAACCCTAATCCTGACCCTAAGAGGCCTAACGTTTGACGGAACTCTAAACCTCAGCTGTGCATGGCATGTACATAACCCTAACCTTAACCCTAACCCTAACCCTAACCTTAACCCTAACCCTAACCCTGACCCTAAGAGGCCTAACCCAAAACGGAACTCTAAACCTCAGCTGTGCATGGCATGCAGTTAACCCTAACCCTAACACTAACCCTAACCCTAACCCTAATCCTGACCTTAACCCTAACCCTAACCCTAAGAGGCCTAACCCTAAACGCAACTCTAAACCTCAGCTGTGCATGGCATGCACGTAACCGTAACCGTAACCGTAACCGTAACCGTAACCGTAACCGTAACCGTAACCCTAACCCTAACCCTAACCCTAACCCTAACCGTAATCCTAACACCTACCCTAACCCTAACCCTAACCCTAACCCTAAGAGGCCTAACCCTAAACGCAACTCTAAACCTCAGCTGTGCATGGCATGTAGGTAATCCTAACCCTAACCCTAACCGTAACCTTAACCCTAATGCTAACCCTGAGACTTAACCTTAAGACTTAACCTTAAAACTTAACCCTAGGACTTGAACTTAAGACTTAACCTTAAGACTTATCCCTAAGTCTTAACCCTGAGACTTAAAGCTAATACTTAATCTTAGAGACTTAACCCTTAGACTTAACCTTAAGACTTAACCCTAACACTTATAATTAAGACTTAACCTTGTGACTTAACCTTAAAAACTAAACCTGAGACTTAACCCTAAGACTTAAACTTAAAACTTAACCCTAAGACTTAACCCTATGATTTAAACCTAAGACTTAACTTAAACATAAGACTTAACCCTAAGGCATAACCCTGAGACTTAACCCTACGACTGAACCCTAAGACTAAACCCTAAGACTTAACCTTAAGACTTAACCCTAAGTCTTAACCCTGAGATTAACCGTGAGACTTAACCCAAGGATTTATCCCCAAGACTTAAAATTAAGACTTAAACTTATGACATAACCATAAGAGTTAACCCTGAGATTAAATCTTATGACTTTAACCCTAAGACTTAATATTAATACTTAACCTTAAGACAACACCCTAAGACTTAACCCTAAGACAATAAACCTAAGACGTAACCTTAAATACTTAACTCTAAGTCTTAACCTTAAGACTTAACCCTAAGACATAACTCTAAGACTTAATCTTAAGTCTTAACCTTAAGACCTAACCCTAAGATTTAACCTTAAGACGTGATCTTTAGGACATAACCCTAAGAATTAACCCTAAGACTTAAATTTAATACTTAACCCTAAGACTTAATCCTAAGACATAACCCTGAGACTGAAACCTAAGACTTAACCTTAATGCTTAACCCTAAGTCATAACCCTGAGACTTAACATTGAAACTTAGCCTTGAAACTTAACCCTGAGACTTAACCCTAAGCCATATCCCCAAGACTTACCTCTAAGACGTAAACCTAAGACTCAATCCATAAGACTTAACCTTAAGACTTAACCCTAAGTCTCAGCCTTAAGACAGAACCTTACGACTTAACCCTGGGACTTAACCTTGAGACCTTACCTTGAGCCTTAACCCTGAGACTTAACCATGAGACTTAACCTTCAGATTTACCGTTAAGTCTTAACTACAAGACTAAACCTTAAAACATAACCTTAAGACTTAACCGTAAGACATAAACCTGAGACTTAACCCTAAGACTTAACTAGAAGACTTAACCCTAAAACTTAACCTTAAGACTTAACCATAAAAATTAAGCCTAAGACTTAACCCTAAAACTTAACCTTAAGGCTCAACCTTAAGACTTGACGTTAAGACTTAAGTTTAAGACTTAACCTTAATACTTTACCCTAAGACGTAAGCCAAAAACTTAACCCTAAGACTTAACCCTAAAGACTTAACTATAAGACTTAACCCTAAGTCTTAACCTTAAGACCTAACTTTAATATTCAAACTTAACACTTAACCTTAGGAGTTAACCCTTAGACTTAACCTTATAACTTAACCCTAAGACATAACATTAAGAGGTAACCATAAGACTTAACTGTAAGACTTAACCTGACACTTAACATTAAGACTTAACCCTAAGAAACAATCCTAAAACTTAACCCTAAGGATTAACATAATGACTTCACCTTAAGACTTGATCCTAAGACTTCACCTTAAGACTTATCCCTAAGACATAACCCTAAGACTTAAATTTACGACTTAACCATAAGACTTAACCCTAAGACTTATCCCTGAGACTTAACCCTAAGACTTATCCCCAAACCTTAACCTTAAGACTTATTATTAAGATTTAAATTTAAGACTGAATCTTAAGACATAATACTAAGGCTTAACCTTAAGACTTATCCCTAAGACTTAACCCTGAGAATTTAATATAAGACTGAACCTTAGGATGTAACCCTAAGACTTAACACTATAACTTAACCGAAGACAACACTAAGACTTAAATTTAAGACTAAACTTTTAGACTTAACCCTAAGACGTAAACTTAAGAATTAAACATAAATCTTAACCCTGACACTTAACCCTAAGACGTATCCCAAAGACTTAAATTTAAGACTTAAACCTAAGACTCAAACCCTAGGACTTCAGATTTAACCTTAAGACTTAACACAAAGATTTAACCCTAAGATTTAGATTTATGAGTTAACCTTAAGACTTAATCCTAAGACTTAACACTAAGACTTAACCTTAAGACATAACCATAACACTTAAATCTAAGACTTAACCTTAACACTTAACCGTAAGACATAACCTTAAGATTTAACGCTAAGACTCAAATTTACGTCTTATCCTTAAGGCTTAACCCTAAGACTTAAATTTAGGTCTTAACCTTAACAGTTAACCCTAAGACTTAACCCTGAGACTTAAACCTAAGACTTAACCCTAAGACATAACCCTGAGACTTAACCTTAAGACTTAACCTTAAAACTTACCCTAGGACTTGAATTTAAGACTTAACCTTAAGACTTATCCCTAAGACTTAACCCTGAGACTTAAACCTAATACTTAATCTTAGAGACTTAACCCTTAGACTTAACCTTAAGACTTAACCCTAACACTTAACCTTAAGACTTAACCTTGTGACTTAACCTTAAAAACTAAACCTGAGACTTAACCCTAAGACTTAAACTTAAAACTTAACCCTAAGACTTAACCCTATGATTTAAACCTAAGACTTAACTTAAACATAAGACTTAACCCTAAGGCATAACCCTGAGACTTAACCCTACGACTGAACCCTAAGACTAAACCCTAAGACTTAACCTTAAGACTTAACCCTAAGTCTTAACCCTGAGATTAACCGTGAGACTTAACCCAAGGATTTATCCCCAAGACTTAAAATTAAGACTTAAAACTTATGACATAGCCATAAGAGTTAACCCTGAGATTAAATCTTATGACTTTAACCCTAAGACTTAATATTAATACTTAACCTTAAGACAACACCCTAAGACTTAACCCTAAGACAATAAACCTAAGACGTAACCTTAAATACTTAACTCTAAGTCTTAACCTTAAGACTTAACCCTAAGACATAACTCTAAGACTTAATCTTAAGTCTTAACCTTAAGACCTAACCCTAAGATTTAACATTAAGACGTGATCTTTAGGACATAACCCTAAGAATTAACCCTAAGACTTAAATTTAATACTTAACCCTAAGACTTAATCCTAAGACATAACCCTGAGACTGAAACCTAAGACTTAACCTTAATGCTTAACCCTAAGTCATAACCCTGAGACTTAACATTGAAACTTAGCCTTGAAACTTAACCCTGAGACTTAACCCTAAGCCATATCCCCAAGACTACCTCTAAGACGTAAACCTAAGACTCAATCCATAAGACTTAACCTTAAGACTTAACCCTAAGTCTCAGCCTTAAGACAGAACCTTACGACTTAACCCTGGGACTTAACCTTGAGACCTTACCTTGAGCCTTAACCCTGAGACTTAACCATGAGACTTAACCTTCAGATTTACCGTTAAGTCTTAACTACAAGACTAACCTTAAAACATAACCTTAAGACTTAACCGTAAGACATAAACCTGAGACTTAACCCTAAGACTTAACTAGAAGACTTAACCCTAAAACTTAACCTTAAGACTTAACCATAAAAATTAAGCCTAAGACTTAACCCTAAAACTTAACCTTAAGGCTCAACCTTAAGACTTGACGTTAAGACTTAAGTTTAAGACTTAACCTTAATACTTTACCCTAAGACGTAAGCCAAAAACTTAACCCTAAGACTTAACCCTAAAGACTTAACTATAAGACTTAACCCTAAGTCTTAACCTTAAGACCTAACTTTAATATTCAAACTTAACACTTAACCTTAGGAGTTAACCCTTAGACTTAACCTTATAACTTAACCCTAAGACATAACATTAAGAGGTAACCATAAGACTTAACTGTAAGACTTAACCTGACACTTAACATTAAGACTTAACCCTAAGAAACAATCCTAAACTTAACCCTAAGGATTAACATAATGACTTCACCTTAAGACTTGATCCTAAGACTTCACCTTAAGACTTATCCCTAAGACATAACCCTAAGACTTAAATTTACGACTTAACCATAAGACTTAACCTAAGACTTATCCCTAAGACATAACCCTAAGACTTAATTTAGGACTTAACCACAAGACTTAACCCTAAGACTTAATACTAATACTTAACCTAAGACTTAACCCTGAGACTTAACCCTTAAGACTTAACCCTAAGATTTAACCTTAAGACTTAACCCTAAGACTTATCCCTGAGACTTAACCCTAAGAATTATCCCTGAGACTTAACCCTAAGACTTATCCCCAAACCTTAACCTTAAGACTTATTATTAAGATTTAAATTTAAGACTGAATCTTAAGACATAATACTAAGGCTTAACCTTAAGACTTATCCCTAAGACTTAACCCTGAGAATTTAATATAAGACTGAACCTTAGGATGTAACCCTAAGACTTAACACTATAACTTAACCGAAGACAACACTAAGACTTAAATTTAAGACTAAACTTTTAGACTTAACCCTAAGACGTAAACTTAAGAATTAAACATAAATCTTAACCCTGACACTTAACCCTAAGACGTATCCCAAAGACTTAAATTTAAGACTTAAACCTAAGACTCAAACCCTAGGACTTCAGATTTAACCTTAAGACTTAACACAAAGATTTAACCCTAAGATTTAGATTTATGAGTTAACCTTAAGACTTAATCCTAAGACTTAACACTATGACTTAACCTTAAGACATAACCATAACACTTAAATCTAAGACTTAACCTTAACACTTAACCGTAAGACATAACCTTAAGATTTAACGCTAAGACTCAAATTTACGTCTTATCCTTAAGGCTTAACCCTAAGACTTAAATTTAGGTCTTAACCTTAACAGTTAACCCTAAGACTTAACCCTGAGACTTAAACCTAAGACTTAACCCTAAGACATAACCCTGAGACTTAACCTTAAGACTTAACCTTAAAACTTAACCCTAGGACTTGAATTTAAGACTTAACCTTAAGATTTATCCCTAAGACTTAACCCTGAGACTTAAACCTAATACTTAAATCTTAGAGACCTTAACCCTTAGACTTAACCTTAAGACTTAACCCTAACACCTTATAATTAAGACTTAACCTTAAGACTTAACCTTGTGACCTTAACCTTAAAAAACTAAACCTGAGACTTAACCCTAAGACTTAAACTTAAAACTTAACCCTAAGACTTAACCCTATGATTTAAACCTAAGACTTAACTTAAACATAAGACTTAACCCTAAGGCATAACCCTGAGACTTAGCCCTACGACCTGAACCCTAGACTAAACCCTAAGACTTAACCTTAAGACTTAACCCTAAGTCTTAACCTGAGATTAACCGTGAGACTTAACCCAAGGATTTATCCCCAAGACTTAAAATTAAGACTTAAACTTATGACATAGCCATAAGAGTTAACCCTGAGATTAAATCTTATGACTTTAACCCTAAGACTTAATATTAATACTTAACCTTAAGACAACACCCTAAGACTTAACCCTAAGACAATAAACCTAAGACGTAACCTTAAATACTTAAACTCTAAGTCTTAACCTTAAGACTTAACCCTAAGACATAACTCTAAGACTTAATCTTAAGTCTTAACCTTAAGACCTAACCCTAAGATTTAACCTTAAGACGTGATCTTTAGGACATAACCCTAAGAATTAACCCTAAGACTTAAATTTAATACTTAACCCTAAGACTTAACCCTAAGACTTAATCGTAAGACATAACCCTGAGACTGAAACCTAAGACTTAACCTTAATGCTTAACCCTAAGTCATAACCCTGAGACTTAACATTGAACTTAGCCTTGAAACTTAACCCCTGAGACTTAACCCTAAGCCATATCCCCAAGACTTAACTCTAAGACGTAAACCTAAGACTCAATCCATAAGACTTAACCTTAAGACTTAACCCTAAGTCTCAGCCTTAAGACAGAACCTTACGACTTAACCCTGGGACTTAACCTTGAGACCTTACCTTGAGCCTTAACCCTGAGACTTATCCCTAAGACTTAACCATGAGACTTAACCTTCAGATTACTGTTAAGTCTTAACTACAAGACTAAACCTTAAAACATAACCTTAAGACTTAACCGTAAGACATAAACCTGAGACTTAACCCTAAGACTTAACTAGAAGACTTAACCCTAAAACTTAACCTTAAGACTTAACCATAAAAATTAAGCCTAAGACTTAACCCTAAAACTTAACCTTAAGGCTCAACCTTAAGACTTGACGTAAGACTTAAGTTTAAGACTTAACCTTAATACTTTACCCTAAGACGTAAGCCAAAAACTTAACCCTAAGACTTAACCCTAAAGACTTAACTATAAGACTTAACCCTAAGTCTTAACCTTAAGACCTAACTTTAATATTCAAACTTAACACTTAACCTTAGGAGTTAACCCTTAGACTTAACCTTATAACTTAACCCTAAGACATAACATTAAGAGGTAACCATAAGACTTAACTGTAAGACTTAACCTGACACTTAACATTAAGACTTAACCCTAAGAAACAATCCTAAAACTTAACCCTAAGGATTAACATAATGACTTCACCTTAAGACTTGATCCTAAGACTTCACCTTAAGACTTATCCCTAAGACATAACCCTAAGACTTAAATTTACGACTTTTACCATAAGACTTAACCCTAAGACTTATCCCTAAGACATAACCCTAAGACTTAAATTTAGGACTTAACCACAAGACTTAACCCTAAGACTTAATACTAATACTTAACCTAAGACTTAACCCTGAGACTTAACCTTAAGACTTAACCCTAAGATTTAACCTTAAGACTTAACCCTAAGACTTATCCCTGAGACTTAACCCTAAGACTTATCCCTGAGACTTAACCCTAAGACTTATCCCCAAACCTTAACCTTAAGACTTATTATTAAGATTTAAATTTAAGACTGAATCTTAAGACATAATACTAAGGCTTAACCTTAAGACTTATCCCTAAGACTTAACCCTGAGAATTTAATATAAGACTGAACCTTAGGATGTAACCCTAAGGACTTAACACTATAACTTAACCGAAGACAACACTAAGACTTAAATTTAAGACTAAACTTTTAGACTTAACCCTAAGACGTAAACTTAAGAATTAAACATAAATCTTAACCTGACACTTAACCCTAAGACGTATCCCAAAGACTTAAATTTAAGACTTAAACCTAAGACTCAAACCCTAGGACTTCAGATTTAACCTTAAGACTTAACACAAAGATTTAACCCTAAGATTTAGATTTATGAGTTAACCTTAAGACTTAATCCTAAGACTTAACACTAAGACTTAACCTTAAGACATAACCATAACACCTTAAATCTAAGACTTAACCTTAACACTTAACCGTAAGACATAACCTTAAGATTTAACGCTAAGACTCAAATTTACGTCTTATCCTTAAGGCTTAACCCTAAGACTTAAATTTAGGTCTTAACCTTAACAGTTAACCCTAAGACTTAACCCTGAGACTTAAACCTAAGACTTAACCTAAGACATAACCCTGAGACTTAACCTTAAGACTTAACCTTAAAAACTTAACCCTAGGACTTGAATTTAAGACTTAACCTTAAGACTTATCCCTAAGACTTAACCCTGAGAGTTAAACCTAATACTTAATCTTAGAGACTTAACCCTTAGACTTAACCTTAAGACTTAACCCTAACACTTATAATTAAGACTTAACCTTAAGACTTAACCTTAAAACTAAACCTGAGACTTAACCCTAAGACTTAAACTTAAAACTTAACCCTAAGACTTAACCCTATGATTTAAACCTAAGACTTAACTTAAACATAAGACTTAACCCTAAGGCATAACCCTGAGACTTAACCCTACGACTGAACCCTAAGACTAAACCCTAAGACTTAACCTTAAGACTTAACCCTAAGTCTTAACCCTGAGATTAACCGTGAGACTTAACCCAAGGATTTATCCCCAAGACTTAAAATTAAGACTTAAACTTATGACATAGCCATAAGAGTTAACCCTGAGATTAAATCTTATGACTTTAACCTAAGACTTAATATTAATACTTAACCTTAAGACAACACCCTAAGACTTAACCCTAAGACAATAAACCTAAGACGTAACCTTAAATACTTAACTCTAAGTCTTAACCTTAAGACTTAACCCTAAGACATAACTCTAAGACTTAATCTTAAGTCTTAACCTTTAAGACCTAACCCTAAGATTTAACCTTAAGACGTGATCTTTAGGACATAACCCTAAGAATTAACCCTAAGACTTAAATTTAATACTTAACCCTAAGACTTAACCCTAAGACTTAATCCTAAGACATAACCCTGAGACTGAAACCTAAGACTTAACCTTAATGCTTAACCCTAAGTCATAACCCTGAGACTTAACATTGAAACTTAGCCTTGAAACTTAACCCTGAGACTTAACCCTAAGCCATATCCCCAAGACTTAACTCTAAGACGTAAACGTAAGACTCAATCCATAAGACTTAACCTTAAGACTTAACCCTAAGTCTCAGCCTTAAGACAGAACCTTACGACTTAACCCTGGGACTTAACCTTGAGACCTTACCTTGAGCCTTAACCCTGAGACTTATCCCTAAGACTTAACCATGAGACTTAACCTTCAGATTTACCGTTAAGTCTTAACTACAAGACTAAACCTTAAAACATAACCTTAAATAACCTTAAGACTTAACCGTAAGACATAAACCTGAGACTTAACCCTAAGACTTAACTAGAAGACTTAACCCTAAAACTTAACCTTAAGACTTAACCATAAAAATTAAGCCTAAGACTTAACCCTAAAACTTAACCTTAAGGCTCAACCTTAAGACTTGACGTTAAGACTAAGTTTAAGACTTAACCTTAATACTTTACCCTAAGACGTAAGCCAAAAACTTAACCCTAAGACTTAACCCTAAAGACTTAACTATAAGACTTAACCCTAAGTCTTAACCTTAAGACTAACTTTAATATTCAAACTTAACACTTAACCTTAGGAGTTAACCCTTAGACTTAACCTTATAACTTAACCCTAAGACATAACATTAAGAGGTAACCATAAGACTTAAACTGTAAGACTTAACCTGACACTTAACATTAAGACTTAACCCTAAGAAACAATCCTAAAACTTAACCCTAAGGATTAACATAATGACTTCACCTTAAGACTTGATCCTAAGACTTCACCTTAAGACTTATCCCTAAGACATAACCCTAAGACTTAAATTTACGACTTAACCATAAGACTTAACCCTAAGACTTATCCCTAAGACATAACCCTAAGACTTAATTTAGGACTTAACCACAAGACTTAACCCTAAGACTTAATACTAATACTTAACCTAAGACTTAACCCTGAGACTTAACCTTAAGACTTAACCCTAAGATTTAACCTTAAGACTTAACCCTAAGACTTATCCCTGAGACTTAACCCTAAGACTTATCCCTGAGACTTAACCCTAAGACTTATCCCCAAACCTTAACCTTAAGACTTATTATTAAGATTTAAATTTAAGACTGAATCTTAAGACATAATACTAAGGCTTAACCTTAAGACTTATCCCTAAGACTTAACCCTGAGAATTTAATATAAGACTGAACCTTAGGATGTAACCCTAAGACTTAACACTATAACTTAACCGAAGACAACACTAAGACTTAAATTTAAGACTAAACTTTTAGACTTAACCCTAAGACGTAAACTTAAGAATTAAACATAAATCTTAACCCTGACACTTAACCCTAAGACGTATCCCAAAGACTTAAATTTTAAGACTTAAACCTAAGACTCAAACCCTAGGACTTAAGATTTAACCTTAAGACTTAACACAAAGATTTAACCCTAAGATTTAGATTTATGAGTTAAACCTTAAGACTTAATCCTAAGACTTAACACTAAGACTTAACCTTAAGACATAACCATAACACTTAAATCTAAGACTTAACCTTAACACTTAACCGTAAGGACATAACCTTAAGATTTAACGCTAAGACTCAAATTTACGTCTTATCCTTAAGGCTTAACCCTAAGACTTAAATTTAGGTCTTAACCTTAACAGTTAACCCTAAGACTTAACCCTGAGACTTAAACCTAAGACTTAACCCTAAGACATAACCCTGAGACTTAACCTTAAGACTTAACCTTAAAACTTAACCCTAGGACTTGAACTTAAGACTTAACCTTAAGACTTATCCCTAAGACTTAACCCTGAGACTTAAACCTAATACTTAATCTTAGAGACTTAACCCTTAGACTTAACCTTAAGACTTAACCCTAACACTTATAATTTAAGACTTAACCTTGTGACTTAACCTTAAAAACTAAACCTGAGACTTAACCCTAAGACTTTAAAACTTAAAACTTAACCCTAAGACTTAACCCTATGATTTAAACCTAAGACTTAACTTAAACATAAGACTTAACCCTAAGGCATAACCCTGAGACTTAACCCTACGACTGAACCCTAAGACTAAACCCTAAGACTTAACCTTAAGACTTAACCCTAAGTCTTAACCCTGAGATTAACCGTGAGACTTAACCAAGGATTTATCCCCAAGACTTAAAATTAAGACTTAAACTTATGACATAGCCATAAGAGTTAACCCTGAGATTAAATCTTATGACTTTAACCCTAAGACTTAATATTAATACTTAACTTAAGACAACACCCTAAGACTTAACCCTAAGACAATAAACCTAAGACGTAACCTTAAATACTTAACTCTAAGTCTTAACCTTAAGACTTAACCCTAAGACATAACTCTAAGACTTAATCTTAAGTCTTAACCTTAAGACCTAACCCTAAGATTTAACCTTAAGACGTGATCTTTAGGACATAACCCTAAGAATTAACCCTAAGACTTAAATTTAATACTTAACCCTAAGACTTAACCCTAAGACTTAATCCTAAGACATAACCCTGAGACTGAAACCTAAGACTTAACCTTAATGCTTAACCCTAAGTCATACCCTGAGACTTAACATTGAAACTTAGCCTTGAAACTTAACCCTGAGACTTAACCCTAAGCCATATCCCCAAGACTTACCTCTAAGACGTAAACCTAAGACTCAATCCATAAGACTTAACCTTAAGACTTAACCCTAAGTCTCAGCCTTAAGACAGAACCTTACGACTTAACCTGGGACTTAACCTTGAGACCTTACCTTGAGCCTTAACCCTGAGACTTATCCCTAAGACTTAACCATGAGACTTAACCTTCAGATTTACCGTTAAGTCTTAACTACAAGACTAAACCTTAAAACATAACCTTAAGACTTAACCGTAAGACATAAACCTGAGACTTAACCCTAAGACTTAACTAGAAGACTTAACCCTAAAACTTAACCTTAAGACTTAACCATAAAAATTAAGCCTAAGACTTAACCCCTAAAACTAACCTTAAGGCTCAACCTTAAGACTTGACGTAAGACTTAAGTTTAAGACTTAACCTAATACTTTACCCTAAGACGTAAGCCAAAAACTTAACCCTAAGACTTAACCCTAAAGACTTAACTATAAGACTTAACCCTAAGTCTTAACCTTAAGACCTAACTTTAATATTCAAACTTAACACTTAACCTTAGGAGTTAACCCTAGACTTAACCTTATAACTTAACCCTAAGACATAACATTAAGAGGTAACCATAAGACTTAACTGTAAGACTTAACCTGACACTTAACATTAAGACTTAACCCTAAGAAACAATCCTAAAACTTAACCCTAAGGATTAACATAATGACTTCACCTTAAGACTTGATCCTAAGACTTCACCTTAGACTTATCCCTAAGACATAACCCTAAGACTTAAATTTACGACTTAACCATAAGACTTAACCCTAAGACTTATCCCTAAGACATAACCCTAAGACTTAAATTTAGGACTTAACCACAAGACTTAACCCTAAGACTTAATACTAATACTTAACCTAAGACTTAACCCTGAGACTTAACCTTAAGACTTAACCCTAAGATTTAACCTTAAGACTTAACCCTAAGACTTATCCCTGAGACTTAACCCTAAGACTTATCCCTGAGACTTAACCCTAAGACTTATCCCCAAACCTTAACCTTAAGACTTATTATTAAGATTTAAATTTAAGACTGAATCTTAAGACATAATACTAAGGCTTAACCTTAAGACTTATCCCTAAGACTTAACCCTGAGAATTTAATATAAGACTGAACCTTAGGATGTAACCCTAAGACTTAACACTATAACTTAACCGAAGACAACACTAAGACTTAAATTTAAGACTAAACTTTTAGACTTAACCCTAAGACGTAAACTTAAGAATTAAACATAAATCTTAACCCTGACACTTAACCCTAAGACGTATCCCAAAGACTTAAATTTAAGACTTAAACCTAAGACTCAAACCCTAGGACTTAAGATTTAACCTTAAGACTTAACACAAAGATTTAACCCTAAGATTTAGATTTATGAGTTAACCTTAAGACTTAATCCTAAGACTTAACACTAAGACTTAACCTTAAGACATAACCATAACACTTAAATCTAAGACTTAACCTTAACACTTAACCGTAAGACATAACCTTAAGATTTAACGCTAAGACTCAAATTTACGTCTTATCCTTAAGGCTTAACCCTAAGACTTAAATTTAGGTCTAACCTTAACAGTTAACCCTAAGACTTAACCCTGAGACTTAAACCTAAGACTTAACCCTAAGACATAACCCTGAGACTTAACCTTAAGACTTAACCTTAAAACTTAACCCTAGGACTTGAACTTAAGACTTAACCTTAAGACTTATCCCTAAGACTTAACCCTGAGACTTAAACCTAATACTTAATCTTAGAGACTTAACCCTTAGACTTAACCTTAAGACTTAACCCTAACACTTAACCTAAGACTTAACCTTGTGACTTAACCTTAAAAACTAAACCTGAGACTTAACCCTAAGACTTAAACTTAAAACTTAACCCTAAGACTTAACCCTATGATTTAAACCTAAGACTTAACTTAAACATAAGACTTAACCCTAAGGCATAACCCTGAGACTTAACCCTACGACTGAACCCTAAGACTAAACCCTAAGACTTAACCTTAAGACTTAACCCTAAGTCTTAACCCTGAGATTAACCGTGAGACTTAACCCAAGGATTTATCCCCAAGACTTAAAATTAAGACTTAAACTTATGACATAGCCATAAGAGTTAACCCTGAGATTAAATCTTATGACTTTAACCCTAAGACTTAATATTAATACTTAACCTTAAGACAACACCCTAAGACTTAACCCTAAGACAATAAACCTAAGACGTAACCTTAAATACTTAACTCTAAGTCTTAACCTTAAGACTTAACCCTAAGACATAACTCTAAGACTTAATCTTAAGTCTTAACCTTAAGACCTAACCCTACGATTTAACCTTAAGACGTGATCTTTAGGACATAACCCTAAGAATTAACCCTAAGACTTAAATTTAATACTTAACCCCTAAGACTTAACCCTAAGACTTAATCCTAAGACATAACCCCTGAGACTGAAACCTAAGACTTAACCTTAATGCTTAACCCTAAGTCATAACCCTGAGACTTAACATTGAAACTTAGCCTTGAAACTAACCCTGAGACTTACCCTAAGCCATATCCCCAAGACTTAACTCTAAGACGTAAACCTAAGACTCAATCCATAAGACTTAACCTTAAGACTTAACCCTAAGTCTCAGCTTAAGACAGAACCTTACGACTTAACCCTGGGACTTAACCTTGAGACCTTACCTTGAGCCTTAACCCTGAGACTTATCCCTAAGACTTAACCATGAGACTTAACCTTCAGATTTACCGTTAAGTCTTAACTACAAGACTAAACCTTAAAACATAACCTTAAGACTTAACCGTAAGACATAAACCTGAGACTTAACCCTAAGACTTAACTAGAAGACTTAACCCTAAAACTTAACCTTAAGACTTAACCATAAAAATTAAGCCTAAGACTTAACCCTAAAACTTAACCTTAAGGCTCAACCTTAAGACTTGACGTTAAGACTTAAGTTTAAGACTTAACCTTAATACTTTACCCTAAGACGTAAGCCAAAACTTAACCCTAAGACTTAACCCTAAAGACTTAACTATAAGACTTAACCCTAAGTCTTAACCTTAAGACCTAACTTTAATATTCAAACTTAACACTTAACCTTAGGAGTTAACCCTTAGACTTAACCTTATAACTTAACCCTAAGACATAACATTAAGGGTAACCATAAGACTTAACTGTAAGACTTAACCTGACACTTAACATTAAGACTTAACCCTAAGAAACAATCCTAAAACTTAACCCTAAGGATTAACATAATGACTTCACCTTAAGACTTGATCCTAAGACTTCAGCTTAAGGACTTATCCCTAAGACATAACCCTAAGACTTAAATTTACGACTTAACCATAAGACTTAACCCTAAGACTTATCCCTAAGACATAACCCTAAGACTTAAATTTAGGACTTAACCACAAGACTTAACCCTAAGACTTAATACTAATACTTAACCTAAGACTTAACCCTGAGACTTAACCTTAAGACTTAACCCTAAGATTTAACCTTAAGACTTAACCCCTAAGACTTATCCCTGAGACTTAACCCTAAGACTTATCCTGAGACTTAACCCTAAGGACTTATCCCCAAACCTTAACCTTAAGACTTATTATTAAGATTTAAATTTAAGACTGAATCTTAAGACATAATACTAAGGCTTAACCTTAAGACTTATCCCTAAGACTTAACCCTGAGAATTTAATATAAGACTGAACCTTAGGATGTAACCCTAAGACTTAACACTATAACTTAACCGAAGACAACACTAAGACTTAAATTTAAGACTAAACTTTTAGACTTAACCCTAAGACGTAAACTTAGAATTAAACATAAATCTTAACCCTGACACTTAACCCTAAGACGTATCCCAAAGACTTAAATTTAAGACTTAAACCTAAGACTCAAACCCTAGGACTTAAGATTTAACCTTAAGACTTAACACAAAGATTTAACCCTAAGATTTAGATTTATGAGTTAACCTTAAGACTTAATCCTAAGACTTAACACTAAGACTTAACCTTAAGACATAACCATAACACTTAAATCTAAGACTTAACCTTAACACTTAACCGTAAGACATAACCTTAAGATTAACGCTAAGACTCAAATTTACGTCTTATCCTTAAGGCTTAACCCTAAGACTTAAATTTAGGTCTTAACCTTAACAGTTAACCCTAAGACTTAACCCTGAGACTTAAACCTAAGACTTAACCCTAAGACATAACCCTGAGACTTAACCTTAAGACTTAACCTTAAAACTTAACCCTAGGACTTGAACTTAAGACTTAACCTTAAGACTTATCCCTAAGACTTAACCCTGAGACTTAAACCTAATACTTAATCTTAGAGACTTAACCCTTAGACTTAACCTTAAGACTTAACCCTAACACTTATAATTAAGACTTAACCTTAAGACTTAACCTTGTGACTTAACCTTAAAAACTAAACCTGAGACTTAACCCTAAGACTTAAACTTAAAACTTAACCTAAGACTTAACCCTATGATTTAAACCTAAGACTTAACTTAAACATAAGACTTAACCCTAAGGCATAACCCTGAGACTTAACCCTACGACTGAACCCTAAGACTAAACCCTAAGACTTAACCTTAAGACTTAACCCTAAGTCTTACCCTGAGATTAACCGTGAGGACTTAACCCAAGGATTTATCCCCAAGACTTAAAATTAAGACTTAAACTTATGACATAGCCATAAGAGTTAACCCTGAGATTAAATCTTATGACTTTAACCCTAAGACTTAATATTAATACTTAACCTTAAGACAACACCCTAAGACTTAACCCTAAGACAATAAACCTAAGACGTAACCTTAAATACTTAACTCTAAGTCTTAACCTTAAGACTTAACCCTAAGACATAACTCTAAGACTTAATCTTAAGTCTTAACCTTAAGACCTAACCCTAAGATTTAACCTTAAGACGTGATCTTTAGGACATAACCCTAAGAATTAACCCTAAGACTTAAATTTAATACTTAACCCTAAGACTTAACCCTAAGACTTAATCCTAAGACATAACCCTGAGACTGAAACCTAAGACTTAACCTTAATGCTTAACCCTAAGTCATAACCCTGAGACTTAACATTGAAACTTAGCCTTGAAACTTAACCCTGAGACTTAACCCTAAGCCATATCCCCAAGACTTACCTCTAAGACGTAAACCTAAGACTCAATCCATAAGACTTAACCTTAAGACTTAACCCTAAGTCTCAGCCTTAAGACAGAACCTTACGACTTAACCCTGGGACTTAACCTTGAGACCTTACCTTGAGCCTTAACCCTGAGACCTTATCCCTAAGACTTAACCATGAGACTTAACCTTCAGATTTACCGTTAAGTCTTAACTACAAGACTAAACCTTAAAACATAACCTTAAGACTTAACCGTAAGACATAAACCTGAGACTTAACCCTAAGACTTAACTAGAAGACTTAACCCCTAAAACTTAACCTTAAGACTTAACCATAAAAATTAAGCCTAAGACTTAACCCTAAAACTTAACCTTAAGGCTCAACCTTAAGACTTGACGTTAAGACTTAAGTTTAAGACTTAACCTTAATACTTTACCCTAAGACGTAAGCCAAAAACTTAACCCTAAGACTTAACCCTAAAGACTTAACTATAAGACTTAACCCTAAGTCTTAACCTTAAGACCTAACTTTAATATTCAAACTTAACACTTAACCTTAGGAGTTAACCCTTAGACTTAACCTTATAACTTAACCCTAAGACATAACATTAAGAGGTAACCATAAGACTTAACTGTAAGACTTAACCTGACACTTAACATTAAGACTTAACCCTAAGAAACAATCCTAAAACTTAACCCTAAGGATTAACATAATGACTTCACCTTAAGACTTGATCCTAAGACTTCAGCTTAAGACTTATCCCTAAGACATAACCCTAAGACTTAAATTTACGACTTAACCATAAGAACTTAACCCTAAGACTTATCCCTAAGACATAACCCTAAGACTTAAATTTAGGACTTAACCACAAGACTTAACCCTAAGGACTTAATACTAATACTTAACCTAAGACTTAACCCTGAGACTTAACCTTAAGACTTAACCCTAAGATTTACCTTAAGACTTAACCCTAAGACTTATCCCTGAGACTTAACCCTAAGACTTATCCCTGAGACTTAACCCTAAGACTTATCCCCAAACCTTAACCTTAAGACTTATTATTAAGATTTAAATTTAAGACTGAATCTTAAGACATAATACTAAGGCTTAACCTTAAGACTTATCCCTAAGACTTAACCCTGAGAATTTAATATAAGACTGAACCTTAGGATGTAACCCTAAGACTTAACACTATAACTTAACCGAAGACAACACTAAGACTTAAATTTAAGACTAAACTTTTAGACTTAACCCTAAGACGTAAACTTAAGAATTAAACATAAATCTTAACCCTGACACTTAACCCTAAGACGTATCCCAAAGACTTAAATTTAAGACTTAAACCTAAGACTCAAACCCTAGGACTTAAGATTTAACCTTAAGACTTAACACAAAGATTTAACCCTAAGATTTAGATTTATGAGTTAACCTTAAGACTTAATCCTAAGACTTAACACTAAGACTTAACCTTAAGACATAACCATAACACTTAAATCTAAGACTTAACCTTAACACTTAACCGTAAGACATAACCTTAAGATTTAACGCTAAGACTCAAATTTACGTCTTATCCTTAAGGCTTAACCCTAAGACTTAAATTTAGGTCTTAACCTTAACAGTTAACCCTAAGACTTAACCCTGAGACTTAAACCTAAGACTTAACCCTAAGACATAACCCTGAGACTTAACCTTAAGACTTAACCTTAAAACTTAACCCTAGGACTTGAACTTAAGACTTAACCTTAAGACTTATCCCTAAGACTTAACCCTGAGACTTAAACCTAATACTTAATCTTAGAGACTTAACCCTTAGACTTAACCTTAAGACTTAACCCTAACACTTAACCTTAAGACTTAACCTTGTGACTTAACCTTAAAAACTAAACCTGAGACTTAACCCTAAGACTTAAACTTAAAACTTAACCCTAAGACTTAACCCTATGATTTAAACCTAAGACTTAACTTAAACATAAGACTTAACCCTAAGGCATAACCCTGAGACTTAACCCTACGACTGAACCCTAAGACTAAACCCTAAGACTTAACCTTAAGACTTAACCCTAAGTCTTAACCCTGAGATTAACCATGAGACTTAACCCAAGGATTTATCCCCAAGACTTAAAATTAAGACTTAAACTTATGACATAGCCATAAGAGTTAACCCTGAGATTAAATCTTATGACTTTAACCCTAAGACTTAATATTAATACTTAACCTTAAGACAACACCCTAAGACTTAACCCTAAGACAATAAACCTAAGACGTAACCTTAAATACTTAACTCTAAGTCTTAACCTTAAGACTTAACCCTAAGACATAACTCTAAGACTTAATCTTAAGTCTTAACCTTAAGACCTAACCCTAAGATTTAACCTTAAGACGTGATCTTTAGGACATAACCCTAAGAATTAACCCTAAGACTTAAATTTAATACTTAACCCTAAGACTTAACCCTAAGACTTAATCCTAAGACATAACCCTGAGACTGAAACCTAAGACTTAACCTTAATGCTTAACCCTAAGTCATAACCCTGAGACTTAACATTGAAACTTAGCCTTGAAACTTAACCCTGAGACTTAACCCTAAGCCATATCCCCAAGACTTACCTCTAAGACGTAAACCTAAGACTCAATCCATAAGACTTAACCTTAAGACTTAACCCTAAGTCTCAGCCTTAAGACAGAACCTTACGACTTAACCCTGGGACTTAACCTTGAGACCTTACCTTGAGCCTTAACCCTGAGACTTATCCCTAAGACTTAACCATGAGACTTAACCTTCAGATTTACCGTTAAGTCTTAACTACAAGACTAAACCTTAAAACATAACCTTAAGACTTAACCGTAAGACATAAACCTGAGACTTAACCCTAAGACTTAACTAGAAGACTTAACCCTAAAACTTAACCTTAAGACTTAACCATAAAAATTAAGCCTAAGACTTAACCCTAAAACTTAACCTTAAGGCTCAACCTTAAGACTTGACGTTAAGACTTAAGGTTAAGACTTAACCTTAATACTTTACCCTAAGACGTAAGCCAAAAACTTAACCCTAAGACTTAACCCTAAAGACTTAACTATAAGACTTAACCCTAAGTCTTAACCTTAAGACCTAACTTTAATATTCAAACTTAACACTTAACCTTAGGAGTTAACCCTTAGACTTAACCTTATAACTTAACCCTAAGACATAACATTAAGAGGTAACCATAAGACTTAACTGTAAGACTTAACCTGACACTTAACATTAAGACTTAACCCTAAGAAACAATCCTAAAACTTAACCCTAAGGATTAACATAATGACTTCACCTTAAGACTTGATCCTAAGACTTCAGCTTAAGACTTATCCCTAAGACATAACCCTAAGACTTAAATTTACGACTTAACCATAAGACTTAACCCTAAGACTTATCCCTAAGACATAACCCTAAGACTTAAATTTAGGACTTAACCACAAGACTTAACCCTAAGACTTAATACTAATACTTAACCTAAGACTTAACCCTGAGACTTAACCTTAAGACTTAACCCTAAGATTTAACCTTAAGACTTAACCCTAAGACTTATCCCTGAGACTTAACCCTAAGACTTATCCCTGAGACTTAACCCTAAGACTTATCCCCAAACCTTAACCTTAAGACTTATTATTAAGATTTAAATTTAAGACTGAATCTTAAGACATAATACTAAGGCTTAACCTTAAGACTTATCCCTAAGACTTAACCCTGAGAATTTAATATAAGACTGAACCTTAGGATGTAACCCTAAGACTTAACACTATAACTTAACCGAAGACAACACTAAGACTTAAATTTAAGACTAAACTTTTAGACTTAACCCTAAGACGTAAACTTAAGAATTAAACATAAATCTTAACCCTGACACTTAACCCTAAGACGTATCCCAAAGACTTAAATTTAAGACTTAAACCTAAGACTCAAACCCTAGGACTTAAGATTTAACCTTAAGACTTAACACAAAGATTTAACCCTAAGATTTAGATTTATGAGTTAACCTTAAGACTTAATCCTAAGACTTAACACTAAGACTTAACCTTAAGACATAACCATAACACTTAAATCTAAGACTTAACCTTAACACTTAACCGTAAGACATAACCTTAAGATTTAACGCTAAGACTCAAATTTACGTCTTATCCTTAAGGCTTAACCCTAAGACTTAAATTTAGGTCTTAACCTTAACAGTTAACCCTAAGACTTAACCCTGAGACTTAAACCTAAGACTTAACCCTAAGACATAACCCTGAGACTTAACCTTAAGACTTAACCTTAAAACTTAACCCTAGGACTTGAACTTAAGACTTAACCTTAAGACTTATCCCTAAGACTTAACCCTGAGACTTAAACCTAATACTTAATCTTAGAGACTTAACCCTTAGACTTAACCTTAAGACTTAACCCTAACACTTATAATTAAGACTTAACCTTGTGACTTAACCTTAAAAACTAAACCTGAGACTTAACCCTAAGACTTAAACTTAAAACTTAACCCTAAGACTTAACCCTATGATTTAAACCTAAGACTTAACTTAAACATAAGACTTAACCCTAAGGCATAACCCTGAGACTTAACCCTACGACTGAACCCTAAGACTAAACCCTAAGACTTAACCTTAAGACTTAACCCTAAGTCTTAACCCTGAGATTAACCGTGAGACTTAACCCAAGGATTTATCCCCAAGACTTAAAATTAAGACTTAAACTTATGACATAGCCATAAGAGTTAACCCTGAGATTAAATCTTATGACTTTAACCCTAAGACTTAATATTAATACTTAACCTTAAGACAACACCCTAAGACTTAACCCTAAGACAATAAACCTAAGACGTAACCTTAAATACTTAACTCTAAGTCTTAACCTTAAGACTTAACCCTAAGACATAACTCTAAGACTTAATCTTAAGTCTTAACCTTAAGACCTAACCCTAAGATTTAACCTTAAGACGTGATCTTTAGGACATAACCCTAAGAATTAACCCTAAGACTTAAATTTAATACTTAACCCTAAGACTTAACCCTAAGACTTAATCCTAAGACATAACCCTGAGACTGAAACCTAAGACTTAACCTTAATGCTTAACCCTAAGTCATAACCCTGAGACTTAACATTGAAACTTAGCCTTGAAACTTAACCCTGAGACTTAACCCTAAGCCATATCCCCAAGACTTACCTCTAAGACGTAAACCTAAGACTCAATCCATAAGACTTAACCTTAAGACTTAACCCTAAGTCTCAGCCTTAAGACAGAACCTTACGACTTAACCCTGGGACTTAACCTTGAGACCTTACCTTGAGCCTTAACCCTGAGACTTATCCCTAAGACTTAACCATGAGACTTAACCTTCAGATTTACCGTTAAGTCTTAACTACAAGACTAAACCTTAAAACATAACCTTAAGACTTAACCGTAAGACATAAACCTGAGACTTAACCCTAAGACTTAACTAGAAGACTTAACCCTAAAACTTAACCTTAAGACTTAACCATAAAAATTAAGCCTAAAACTTAACCCTAAAACTTAACCTTAAGGCTCAACCTTAAGACTTGACGTTAAGACTTAAGTTTAAGACTTAACCTTAATACTTTACCCTAAGACGTAAGCCAAAAACTTAACCCTAAGACTTAACCCTAAAGACTTAACTATAAGACTTAACCCTAAGTCTTAACCTTAAGACCTAACTTTAATATTCAAACTTAACACTTAACCTTAGGAGTTAACCCTTAGACTTAACCTTATAACTTAACCCTAAGACATAACATTAAGAGGTAACCATAAGACTTAACTGTAAGACTTAACCTGACACTTAACATTAAGACTTAACCCTAAGAAACAATCCTAAAACTTAACCCTAAGGATTAACATAATGACTTCACCTTAAGACTTGATCCTAAGACTTCAGCTTAAGACTTATCCCTAAGACATAACCCTAAGACTTAAATTTACGACTTAACCATAAGACTTAACCCTAAGACTTATCCCTAAGACATAACCCTAAGACTTAAATTTAGGACTTAACCACAAGACTTAACCCTAAGACTTAATACTAATACTTAACCTAAGACTTAACCCTGAGACTTAACCTTAAGACTTAACCCTAAGATTTAACCTTAAGACTTAACCCTAAGACTTATCCCTGAGACTTAACCCTAAGACTTATCCCTGAGACTTAACCCTAAGACTTATCCCCAAACCTTAACCTTAAGACTTATTATTAAGATTTAAATTTAAGACTGAATCTTAAGACATAATACTAAGGCTTAACCTTAAGACTTATCCCTAAGACTTAACCCTGAGAATTTAATATAAGACTGAACCTTAGGATGTAACCCTAAGACTTAACACTATAACTTAACCGAAGACAACACTAAGACTTAAATTTAAGACTAAACTTTTAGACTTAACCCTAAGACGTAAACTTAAGAATTAAACATAAATCTTAACCCTGACACTTAACCCTAAGACGTATCCCAAAGACTTAAATTTAAGACTTAAACCTAAGACTCAAACCCTAGGACTTAAGATTTAACCTTAAGACTTAACACAAAGATTTAACCCTAAGATTTAGATTTATGAGTTAACCTTAAGACTTAATCCTAAGACTTAACACTAAGACTTAACCTTAAGACATAACCATAACACTTAAATCTAAGACTTAACCTTAACACTTAACCGTAAGACATAACCTTAAGATTTAACGCTAAGACTCAAATTTACGTCTTATCCTTAAGGCTTAACCCTAAGACTTAAATTTAGGTCTTAACCTTAACAGTTAACCCTAAGACTTAACCCTGAGACTTAAACCTAAGACTTAACCCTAAGACATAACCCTGAGACTTAACCTTAAAACTTAACCCTAGGACTTGAATTTAAGACTTAACCTTAAGACTTATCCCTAAGACTTAACCCTGAGACTTAAACCTAATACTTAATCTTAGAGACTTAACCCTTAGACTTAACCTTAAGACTTAACCCTAACACTTATAATTAAGACTTAACCTTAAGACTTAACCTTGTGACTTAACCTTAAAAACTAAACCTGAGACTTAACCCTAAGACTTAAACTTAAAACTTAACCCTAAGACTTAACCCTATGATTTAAACCTAAGACTTAACTTAAACATAAGACTTAACCCTAAGGCATAACCCTGAGACTTAACCCTACGACTGAACCCTAAGACTAAACCCTAAGACTTAACCTTAAGACTTAACCCTAAGTCTTAACCCTGAGATTAACCGTGAGACTTAACCCAAGGATTTATCCCCAAGACTTAAAATTAAGACTTAAACTTATGACATAGCCATAAGAGTTAACCCTGAGATTAAATCTTATGACTTTAACCCTAAGACTTAATATTAATACTTAACCTTAAGACAACACCCTAAGACTTAACCCTAAGACAATAAACCTAAGACGTAACCTTAAATACTTAACTCTAAGTCTTAACCTTAAGACTTAACCCTAAGACATAACTCTAAGACTTAATCTTAAGTCTTAACCCTAAGATTTAACCTTAAGACGTGATCTTTAGGACATAACCCTAAGAATTAACCCTAAGACTTAAATTTAATACTTAACCCTAAGACTTAACCCTAAGACTTAATCCTAAGACATAACCCTGAGACTGAAACCTAAGACTTAACCTTAATGCTTAACCCTAAGTCATAACCCTGAGACTTAACATTGAAACTTAGCCTTGAAACTTAACCCTGAGACTTAACCCTAAGCCATATCCCCAAGACTTAACTCTAAGACGTAAACCTAAGACTCAATCCATAAGACTTAACCTTAAGACTTAACCCTAAGTCTCAGCCTTAAGACAGAACCTTACGACTTAACCCTGGGACTTAACCTTGAGACCTTACCTTGAGCCTTAACCCTGAGACTTATCCCTAAGACTTAACCATGAGACTTAACCTTCAGATTTACCGTTAAGTCTTAACTACAAGACTAAACCTTAAAACATAACCTTAAGACTTAACCGTAAGACATAAACCTGAGACTTAACCCTAAGACTTAACTAGAAGACTTAACCCTAAAACTTAACCTTAAGACTTAACCCTAAAAATTAAGCCTAAGACTTAACCCTAAAACTTAACCTTAAGGCTCAACCTTAAGACTTGACGTTAAGACTTAAGTTTAAGACTTAACCTTAATACTTTACCCTAAGACGTAAGCCAAAAACTTAACCCTAAGACTTAACCCTAAAGACTTAACTATAAGACTTAACCCTAAGTCTTAACCTTAAGACCTAACTTTAATATTCAAACTTAACACTTAACCTTAGGAGTTAACCCTTAGACTTAACCTTATAACTTAACCCTAAGACATAACATTAAGAGGTAACCATAAGACTTAACTGTAAGACTTAACCTGACACTTAACATTAAGACTTAACCCTAAGAAACAATCCTAAAACTTAACCCTAAGGATTAACATAATGACTTCACCTTAAGACTTGATCCTAAGACTTCACCTTAAGACTTATCCCTAAGACATAACCCTAAGACTTAAATTTACGACTTAACCCTAAGACTTAACCCTAAGACTTATCCCTAAGACATAACCCTAAGACTTAAATTTAGGACTTAACCACAAGACTTAACCCTAAGACTTAATACTAATACTTAACCTAAGACTTAACCCTGAGACTTAACCTTAAGACTTAACCCTAAGATTTAACCTTAAGACTTAACCCTAAGACTTATCCCTGAGACTTAACCCTAAGACTTATCCCTGAGACTTAACCCTAAGACTTATCCCCAAACCTTAACCTTAAGACTTATTATTAAGATTTAAATTTAAGACTGAATCTTAAGACATAATACTAAGGCTTAACCTTAAGACTTATCCCTAAGACTTAACCCTGAGAATTTAATATAAGACTGAACCTTAGGATGTAACCCTAAGACTTAACACTATAACTTAACCTAAGACAACACTAAGACTTAAATTTAAGACTAAACTTTTAGACTTAACCCTAAGACGTAAACTTAAGAATTAAACATAAATCTTAACCCTGACACTTAACCCTAAGACGTATCCCAAAGACTTAAATTTAAGACTTAAACCTAAGACTCAAACCCTAGGACTTCAGATTTAACCTTAAGACTTAACACAAAGATTTAACCCTAAGATTTAGATTTATGAGTTAACCTTAAGACTTAATCCTAAGACTTAACACTAAGACTTAACCTTAAGACATAACCATAACACTTAAATCTAAGACTTAACCTTAACACTTAACCGTAAGACATAACCTTAAGATTTAACGCTAAGACTCAAATTTACGTCTTATCCTTAAGGCTTAACCCTAAGACTTAAATTTAGGTCTTAACCTTAACAGTTAACCCTAAGACTTAACCCTGAGACTTAAACCTAAGACTTAACCCTAAGACATAACCCTGAGACTTAACCTTAAGACTTAACCTTAAAACTTAACCCTAGGACTTGAACTTAAGACTTAACCTTAAGACTTATCCCTAAGACTTAACCCTGAGACTTAAACCTAATACTTAATCTTAGAGACTTAACCCTTAGACTTAACCTTAAGACTTAACCCTAACACTTATAATTAAGACTTAACCTTAAGACTTAACCTTGTGACTTAACCTTAAAAACTAAACCTGAGACTTAACCCTAAGACTTAAACTTAAAACTTAACCCTAAGACTTAACCCTATGATTTAAACCTAAGACTTAACTTAAACATAAGACTTAACCCTAAGGCATAACCCTGAGACTTAACCCTACGACTGAACCCTAAGACTAAACCCTAAGACTTAACCTTAAGACTTAACCCTAAGTCTTAACCCTGAGATTAACCGTGAGACTTAACCCAAGGATTTATCCCCAAGACTTAAAATTAAGACTTAAACTTATGACATAGCCATAAGAGTTAACCCTGAGATTAAATCTTATGACTTTAACCCTAAGACTTAATATTAATACTTAACCTTAAGACAACACCCTAAGACTTAACCCTAAGACAATAAACCTAAGACGTAACCTTAAATACTTAACTCTAAGTCTTAACCTTAAGACTTAACCCTAAGACATAACTCTAAGACTTAATCTTAAGTCTTAACCTTAAGACCTAACCCTAAGATTTAACCTTAAGACGTGATCTTTAGGACATAACCCTAAGAATTAACCCTAAGACTTAAATTTAATACTTAACCCTAAGACTTAACCCTAAGACTTAATCCTAAGACATAACCCTGAGACTGAAACCTAAGACTTAACCTTAATGCTTAACCCTAAGTCATAACCCTGAGACTTAACATTGAAACTTAGCCTTGAAACTTAACCCTGAGACTTAACCCTAAGCCATATCCCCAAGACTTAACTCTAAGACGTAAACCTAAGACTCAATCCATAAGACTTAACCTTAAGACTTAACCCTAAGTCTCAGCCTTAAGACAGAACCTTACGACTTAACCCTGGGACTTAACCTTGAGACCTTACCTTGAGCCTTAACCCTGAGACTTATCCCTAAGACTTAACCATGAGACTTAACCTTCAGATTTACCGTTAAGTCTTAACTACAAGACTAAACCTTAAAACATAACCTTAAGACTTAACCGTAAGACATAAACCTGAGACTTAACCCTAAGACTTAACTAGAAGACTTAACCCTAAAACTTAACCTTAAGACTTAACCATAAAAATTAAGCCTAAGACTTAACCCTAAAACTTAACCTTAAGGCTCAACCTTAAGACTTGACGTTAAGACTTAAGTTTAAGACTTAACCTTAATACTTTACCCTAAGACGTAAGCCAAAAACTTAACCCTAAGACTTAACCCTAAAGACTTAACTATAAGACTTAACCCTAAGTCTTAACCTTAAGACCTAACTTTAATATTCAAACTTAACACTTAACCTTAGGAGTTAACCCTTAGACTTAACCTTATAACTTAACCCTAAGACATAACATTAAGAGGTAACCATAAGACTTAACTGTAAGACTTAACCTGACACTTAACATTAAGACTTAACCCTAAGAAACAATCCTAAAACTTAACCCTAAGGATTAACATAATGACTTCACCTTAAGACTTGATCCTAAGACTTCAGCTTAAGACTTATCCCTAAGACATAACCCTAAGACTTAAATTTACGACTTAACCATAAGACTTAACCCTAAGACTTATCCCTAAGACATAACCCTAAGACTTAAATTTAGGACTTAACCACAAGACTTAACCCTAAGACTTAATACTAATACTTAACCTAAGACTTAACCCTGAGACTGAACCTTAAGACTTAACCCTAAGATTTAACCTTAAGACTTAACCCTAAGACTTATCCCTGAGACTTAACCCTAAGACTTATCCCTGAGACTTAACCCTAAGACTATCCCCAAACCTTAACCTTAAGACTTATTATTAAGATTTAAATTTAAGACTGAATCTTAAGACATAATACTAAGGCTTAACCTTAAGACTTATCCCTAAGACTTAACCCTGAGAATTTAATATAAGACTGAACCTTAGGATGTAACCCTAAGACTTAACACTATAACTTAACCGAAGACAACACTAAGACTTAAATTTAAGACTAAACTTTTAGACTTAACCCTAAGACGTAAACTTAAGAATTAAACATAAATCTTAACCCTGACACTTAACCCTAAGACGTATCCCAAAGACTTAAATTTAAGACTTAAACCTAAGACTCAAACCCTAGGACTTAAGATTTAACCTTAAGACTTAACACAAAGATTTAACCCTAAGATTTAGATTTATGAGTTAACCTTAAGACTTAATCCTAAGACTTAACACTAAGACTTAACCTTAAGACATAACCATAACACTTAAATCTAAGACTTAACCTTAACACTTAACCGTAAGACATAACCTTAAGATTTAACGCTAAGACTCAAATTTACGTCTTATCCTTAAGGCTTAACCCTAAGACTTAAATTTAGGTCTTAACCTTAACAGTTAACCCTAAGACTTAACCCTGAGACTTAAACCGAAGACATAACCCTGAGACTTAACCTTAAGACTTAACCTTAAAACTTAACCCTAGGACTTGAATTTAAGACTTAACCTTAAGACTTATCCCTAAGACTTAACCCTGAGACTTAAACCTAATACTTAATCTTAGAGACTTAACCCTTAGACTTAACCTTAAGACTTAACCCTAACACTTATAATTAAGACTTAACCTTAAGACTTAACCTTGTGACTTAACCTTAAAAACTAAACCTGAGACTTAACCCTAAGACTTAAACTTAAAACTTAACCCTAAGACTTAACCCTATGATTTAAACCTAAGACTTAACTTAAACATAAGACTTAACCCTAAGGCATAACTCTGAGACTTAACCCTACGACTGAACCCTAAGACTAAACCCTAAGACTTAACCTTAAGACTTAACCCTAAGTCTTAACCCTGAGATTAACCGTGAGACTTAACCCAAGGATTTATCCCCAAGACTTAAAATTAAGACTTAAACTTATGACATAGCCATAAGAGTTAACCCTGAGATTAAATCTTATGACTTTAACCCTAAGACTTAATATTAATACTTAACCTTAAGACAACACCCTAAGACTTAACCCTAAGACAATAAACCTAAGACGTAACCTTAAATACTTAACTCTAAGTCTTAACCTTAAGACTTAACCCTAAGACATAACTCTAAGACTTAATCTTAAGTCTTAACCCTAAGATTTAACCTTAAGACGTGATCTTTAGGACATAACCCTAAGAATTAACCCTAAGACTTAAATTTAATACTTAACCCTAAGACTTAACCCTAAGACTTAATCCTAAGACATAACCCTGAGACTGAAACCTAAGACTTAACCTTAATGCTTAACCCTAAGTCATAACCCTGAGACTTAACATTGAAACTTAGCCTTGAAACTTAACCCTGAGACTTAACCCTAAGCCATATCCCCAAGACTTAACTCTAAGACGTAAACCTAAGACTCAATCCATAAGACTTAACCTTAAGACTTAACCCTAAGTCTCAGCCTTAAGACAGAACCTTACGACTTAACCCTGGGACTTAACCTTGAGACCTTACCTTGAGCCTTAACCCTGAGACTTATCCCTAAGACTTAACCATGAGACTTAACCTTCAGATTTACCGTTAAGTCTTAACTACAAGACTAAACCTTAAAACATAACCTTAAGACTTAACCGTAAGACATAAACCTGAGACTTAACCCTAAGACTTAACTAGAAGACTTAACCCTAAAACTTAACCTTAAGACTTAACCCTAAAAATTAAGCCTAAGACTTAACCCTAAAACTTAACCTTAAGGCTCAACCTTAAGACTTGACGTTAAGACTTAAGTTTAAGACTTAACCTTAATACTTTACCCTAAGACGTAAGCCAAAAACTTAACCCTAAGACTTAACCCTAAAGACTTAACTATAAGACTTAACCCTAAGTCTTAACCTTAAGACCTAACTTTAATATTCAAACTTAACACTTAACCTTAGGAGTTAACCCTTAGACTTAACCTTATAACTTAACCCTAAGACATAACATTAAGAGGTAACCATAAGACTTAACTGTAAGACTTAACCTGACACTTAACATTAAGACTTAACCCTAAGAAACAATCCTAAAACTTAACCCTAAGGATTAACATAATGACTTCACCTTAAGACTTGATCCTAAGACTTCACCTTAAGACTTATCCCTAAGACATAACCCTAAGACTTAAATTTACGACTTAACCATAAGACTTAACCCTAAGACTTATCCCTAAGACATAACCCTAAGACTTAAATTTAGGACTTAACCACAAGACTTAACCCTAAGACTTAATACTAATACTTAACCTAAGACTTAACCCTGAGACTTAACCTTAAGACTTAACCCTAAGATTTAACCTTAAGACTTAACCCTAAGACTTATCCCTGAGACTTAACCCTAAGACTTATCCCTGAGACTTAACCCTAAGACTTATCCCCAAACCTTAACCTTAAGACTTATTATTAAGATTTAAATTTAAGACTGAATCTTAAGACATAATACTAAGGCTTAACCTTAAGACTTATCCCTAAGACTTAACCCTGAGAATTTAATATAAGACTGAACCTTAGGATGTAACCCTAAGACTTAACACTATAACTTAACCGAAGACAACACTAAGACTTAAATTTAAGACTAAACTTTTAGACTTAACCCTAAGACGTAAACTTAAGAATTAAACATAAATCTTAACCCTGACACTTAACCCTAAGACGTATCCCAAAGACTTAAATTTAAGACTTAAACCTAAGACTCAAACCCTAGGACTTAAGATTTAACCTTAAGACTTAACACAAAGATTTAACCCTAAGATTTAGATTTATGAGTTAACCTTAAGACTTAATCCTAAGACTTAACACTAAGACTTAACCTTAAGACATAACCATAACACTTAAATCTAAGACTTAACCTTAACACTTAACCGTAAGACATAACCTTAAGATTTAACGCTAAGACTCAAATTTACGTCTTATCCTTAAGGCTTAACCCTAAGACTTAAATTTAGGTCTTAACCTTAACAGTTAACCCTAAGACTTAACCCTGAGACTTAAACCGAAGACATAACCCTGAGACTTAACCTTAAGACTTAACCTTAAAACTTAACCCTAGGACTTGAATTTAAGACTTAACCTTAAGACTTATCCCTAAGACTTAACCCTGAGACTTAAACCTAATACTTAATCTTAGAGACTTAACCCTTAGACTTAACCTTAAGACTTAACCCTAACACTTATAATTAAGACTTAACCTTAAGACTTAACCTTGTGACTTAACCTTAAAAACTAAACCTGAGACTTAACCCTAAGACTTAAACTTAAAACTTAACCCTAAGACTTAACCCTATGATTTAAACCTAAGACTTAACTTAAACATAAGACTTAACCCTAAGGCATAACCCTGAGACTTAACCCTACGACTGAACCCTAAGACTAAACCCTAAGACTTAACCCTTAAGACTTAACCCTAAGTCTTAACCCTGAGATTAACCGTGAGACTTAACCCAAGGATTTATCCCCAAGACTTAAAATTAAGACTTAAACTTATGACATAGCCATAAGAGTTAACCCTGAGATTAAATCTTATGACTTTAACCCTAAGACTTAATATTAATACTTAACCTTAAGACAACACCCTAAGACTTAACCCTAAGACAATAAACCTAAGACGTAACCTTAAATACTTAACTCTAAGTCTTAACCTTAAGACTTAACCCTAAGACATAACTCTAAGACTTAATCTTAAGTCTTAACCCTAAGATTTAACCTTAAGACGTGATCTTTAGGACATAACCCTAAGAATTAACCCTAAGACTTAAATTTAATACTTAACCCTAAGACTTAACCCTAAGACTTAATCCTAAGACATAACCCTGAGACTGAAACCTAAGACTTAACCTTAATGCTTAACCCTAAGTCATAACCCTGAGACTTAACATTGAAACTTAGCCTTGAAACTTAACCCTGAGACTTAACCCTAAGCCATATCCCCAAGACTTAACTCTAAGACGTAAACCTAAGACTCAATCCATAAGACTTAACCTTAAGACTTAACCCTAAGTCTCAGCCTTAAGACAGAACCTTACGACTTAACCCTGGGACTTAACCTTGAGACCTTACCTTGAGCCTTAACCCTGAGACTTATCCCTAAGACTTAACCATGAGACTTAACCTTCAGATTTACCGTTAAGTCTTAACTACAAGACTAAACCTTAAAACATAACCTTAAGACTTAACCGTAAGACATAAACCTGAGACTTAACCCTAAGACTTAACTAGAAGACTTAACCCTAAAACTTAACCTTAAGACTTAACCCTAAAAATTAAGCCTAAGACTTAACCCTAAAACTTAACCTTAAGGCTCAACCTTAAGACTTGACGTTAAGACTTAAGTTTAAGACTTAACCTTAATACTTTACCCTAAGACGTAAGCCAAAAACTTAACCCTAAGACTTAACCCTAAAGACTTAACTATAAGACTTAACCCTAAGTCTTAACCTTAAGACCTAACTTTAATATTCAAACTTAACACTTAACCTTAGGAGTTAACCCTTAGACTTAACCTTATAACTTAACCCTAAGACATAACATTAAGAGGTAACCATAAGACTTAACTGTAAGACTTAACCTGACACTTAACATTAAGACTTAACCCTAAGAAACAATCCTAAAACTTAACCCTAAGGATTAACATAATGACTTCACCTTAAGACTTGATCCTAAGACTTCACCTTAAGACTTATCCCTAAGACATAACCCTAAGACTTAAATTTACGACTTAACCATAAGACTTAACCCTAAGACTTATCCCTAAGACATAACCCTAAGACTTAAATTTAGGACTTAACCACAAGACTTAACCCTAAGACTTAATACTAATACTTAACCTAAGACTTAACCCTGAGACTTAACCTTAAGACTTAACCCTAAGATTTAACCTTAAGACTTAACCCTAAGACTTATCCCTGAGACTTAACCCTAAGACTTATCCCTGAGACTTAACCCTAAGACTTATCCCCAAACCTTAACCTTAAGACTTATTATTAAGATTTAAATTTAAGACTGAATCTTAAGACATAATACTAAGGCTTAACCTTAAGACTTATCCCTAAGACTTAACCCTGAGAATTTAATATAAGACTGAACCTTAGGATGTAACCCTAAGACTTAACACTATAACTTAACCGAAGACAACACTAAGACTTAAATTTAAGACTAAACTTTTAGACTTAACCCTAAGACGTAAACTTAAGAATTAAACATAAATCTTAACACTGACACTTAACCCTAAGACGTATCCCAAAGACTTAAATTTAAGACTTAAACCTAAGACTCAAACCCTAGGACTTAAGATTTAACCTTAAGACTTAACACAAAGATTTAACCCTAAGATTTAGATTTATGAGTTAACCTTAAGACTTAATCCTAAGACTTAACACTAAGACTTAACCTTAAGACATAACCATAACACTTAAATCTAAGACTTAACCTTAACACTTAACCGTAAGACATAACCTTAAGATTTAACGCTAAGACTCAAATTTACGTCTTATCCTTAAGGCTTAACCCTAAGACTTAAATTTAGGTCTTAACCTTAACAGTTAACCCTAAGACTTAACCCTGAGACTTAAACCTAAGACATAACCCTGAGACTTAACCTTAAGACTTAACCTTAAAACTTAACCCTAGGACTTGAATTTAAGACTTAACCTTAAGACTTATCCCTAAGACTTAACCCTGAGACTTAAACCTAATACTTAATCTTAGAGACTTAACCCTTAGACTTAACCTTAAGACTTAACCCTAACACTTATAATTAAGACTTAACCTTGTGACTTAACCTTAAAAACTAAACCTGAGACTTAACCCTAAGACTTAAACTTAAAACTTAACCCTAAGACTTAACCCTATGATTTAAACCTAAGACTTAACTTAAACATAAGACTTAACCCTAAGGCATAACCCTGAGACTTAACCCTACGACTGAACCCTAAGACTAAACCCTAAGACTTAACCTTAAGACTTAACCCTAAGTCTTAACCCTGAGATTAACCGTGAGACTTAACCCAAGGATTTATCCCCAAGACTTAAAATTAAGACTTAAACTTATGACATAGCCATAAGAGTTAACCCTGAGATTAAATCTTATGACTTTAACCCTAAGACTTAATATTAATACTTAACCTTAAGACAACACCCTAAGACTTAACCCTAAGACAATAAACCTAAGACGTAACCTTAAATACTTAACTCTAAGTCTTAACCTTAAGACTTAACCCTAAGACATAACTCTAAGACTTAATCTTAAGTCTTAACCCTAAGATTTAACCTTAAGACGTGATCTTTAGGACATAACCCTAAGAATTAACCCTAAGACTTAAATTTAATACTTAACCCTAAGACTTAACCCTAAGACTTAATCCTAAGACATAACCCTGAGACTGAAACCTAAGACTTAACCTTAATGCTTAACCCTAAGTCATAACCCTGAGACTTAACATTGAAACTTAGCCTTGAAACTTAACCCTGAGACTTAACCCTAAGCCATATCCCCAAGACTTAACTCTAAGACGTAAACCTAAGACTCAATCCATAAGACTTAACCTTAAGACTTAACCCTAAGTCTCAGCCTTAAGACAGAACCTTACGACTTAACCCTGGGACTTAACCTTGAGACCTTACCTTGAGCCTTAACCCTGAGACTTATCCCTAAGACTTAACCATGAGACTTAACCTTCAGATTTACCGTTAAGTCTTAACTACAAGACTAAACCTTAAAACATAACCTTAAGACTTAACCGTAAGACATAAACCTGAGACTTAACCCTAAGACTTAACTAGAAGACTTAACCCTAAAACTTAACCTTAAGACTTAACCATAAAAATTAAGCCTAAGACTTAACCCTAAAACTTAACCTTAAGGCTCAACCTTAAGACTTGACGTTAAGACTTAAGTTTAAGACTTAACCTTAATACTTTACCCTAAGACGTAAGCCAAAAACTTAACCCTAAGACTTAACCCTAAAGACTTAACTATAAGACTTAACCCTAAGTCTTAACCTTAAGACCTAACTTTAATATTCAAACTTAACACTTAACCTTAGGAGTTAACCCTTAGACTTAACCTTATAACTTAACCCTAAGACATAACATTAAGAGGTAACCATAAGACTTAACTGTAAGACTTAACCTGACACTTAACATTAAGACTTAACCCTAAGAAACAATCCTAAAACTTAACCCTAAGGATTAACATAATGACTTCACCTTAAGACTTGATCCTAAGACTTCACCTTAAGACTTATCCCTAAGACATAACCCTAAGACTTAAATTTACGACTTAACCATAAGACTTAACCCTAAGACTTATCCCTAAGACATAACCCTAAGACTTAAATTTAGGACTTAACCACAAGACTTAACCCTAAGACTTAATACTAATACTTAACCTAAGACTTAACCCTGAGACTTAACCTTAAGACTTAACCCTAAGATTTAACCTTAAGACTTAACCCTAAGACTTATCCCTGAGACTTAACCCTAAGACTTATCCCTGAGACTTAACCCTAAGACTTATCCCCAAACCTTAACCTTAAGACTTATTATTAAGATTTAAATTTAAGACTGAATCTTAAGACATAATACTAAGGCTTAACCTTAAGACTTATCCCTAAGACTTAACCCTGAGAATTTAATATAAGACTGAACCTTAGGATGTAACCCTAAGACTTAACACTATAACTTAACCGAAGACAACACTAAGACTTAAATTTAAGACTAAACTTTTAGACTTAACCCTAAGACGTAAACTTAAGAATTAAACATAAATCTTAACCCTGACACTTAACCCTAAGACGTATCCCAAAGACTTAAATTTAAGACTTAAACCTAAGACTCAAACCCTAGGACTTAAGATTTAACCTTAAGACTTAACACAAAGATTTAACCCTAAGATTTAGATTTATGAGTTAACCTTAAGACTTAATCCTAAGACTTAACACTAAGACTTAACCTTAAGACATAACCATAACACTTAAATCTAAGACTTAACCTTAACACTTAACCGTAAGACATAACCTTAAGATTTAACGCTAAGACTCAAATTTACGTCTTATCCTTAAGGCTTAACCCTAAGACTTAAATTTAGGTCTTAACCTTAACAGTTAACCCTAAGACTTAACCCTGAGACTTAAACCTAAGACTTAACCCTAAGACATAACCCTGAGACTTAACCTTAAAACTTAACCCTAGGACTTGAATTTAAGACTTAACCTTAAGACTTATCCCTAAGACTTAACCCTGAGACTTAAACCTAATACTTAATCTTAGAGACTTAACCCTTAGACTTAACCTTAAGACTTAACCCTAACACTTATAATTAAGACTTAACCTTAAGACTTAACCTTGTGACTTAACCTTAAAAACTAAACCTGAGACTTAACCCTAAGACTTAAACTTAAAACTTAACCCTAAGACTTAACCCTATGATTTAAACCTAAGACTTAACTTAAACATAAGACTTAACCCTAAGGCATAACCCTGAGACTTAACCCTACGACTGAACCCTAAGACTAAACCCTAAGACTTAACCTTAAGACTTAACCCTAAGTCTTAACCCTGAGATTAACCGTGAGACTTAACCCAAGGATTTATCCCCAAGACTTAAAATTAAGACTTAAACTTATGACATAGCCATAAGAGTTAACCCTGAGATTAAATCTTATGACTTTAACCCTAAGACTTAATATTAATACTTAACCTTAAGACAACACCCTAAGACTTAACCCTAAGACAATAAACCTAAGACGTAACCTTAAATACTTAACTCTAAGTCTTAACCTTAAGACTTAACCCTAAGACATAACTCTAAGACTTAATCTTAAGTCTTAACCCTAAGATTTAACCTTAAGACGTGATCTTTAGGACATAACCCTAAGAATTAACCCTAAGACTTAAATTTAATACTTAACCCTAAGACTTAACCCTAAGACTTAATCCTAAGACATAACCCTGAGACTGAAACCTAAGACTTAACCTTAATGCTTAACCCTAAGTCATAACCCTGAGACTTAACATTGAAACTTAGCCTTGAAACTTAACCCTGAGACTTAACCCTAAGCCATATCCCCAAGACTTAACTCTAAGACGTAAACGTAAGACTCAATCCATAAGACTTAACCTTAAGACTTAACCCTAAGTCTCAGCCTTAAGACAGAACCTTACGACTTAACCCTGGGACTTAACCTTGAGACCTTACCTTGAGCCTTAACCCTGAGACTTATCCCTAAGACTTAACCATGAGACTTAACCTTCAGATTTACCGTTAAGTCTTAACTACAAGACTAAACCTTAAAACATAACCTTAAGACTTAACCGTAAGACATAAACCTGAGACTTAACCCTAAGACTTAACTAGAAGACTTAACCCTAAAACTTAACCTTAAGACTTAACCATAAAAATTAAGCCTAAGACTTAACCCTAAAACTTAACCTTAAGGCTCAACCTTAAGACTTGACGTTAAGACTTAAGTTTAAGACTTAACCTTAATACTTTACCCTAAGACGTAAGCCAAAAACTTAACCCTAAGACTTAACCCTAAAGACTTAACTATAAGACTTAACCCTAAGTCTTAACCTTAAGACCTAACTTTAATATTCAAACTTAACACTTAACCTTAGGAGTTAACCCTTAGACTTAACCTTATAACTTAACCCTAAGACATAACATTAAGAGGTAACCATAAGACTTAACTGTAAGACTTAACCTGACACTTAACATTAAGACTTAACCCTAAGAAACAATCCTAAAACTTAACCCTAAGGATTAACATAATGACTTCACCTTAAGACTTGATCCTAAGACTTCACCTTAAGACTTATCCCTAAGACATAACCCTAAGACTTAAATTTACGACTTAACCATAAGACTTAACCCTAAGACTTATCCTTAAGACATAACCCTAAGACTTAAATTTAGGACTTAACCACAAGACTTAACCCTAAGACTTAATACTAATACTTAACCTAAGACTTAACCCTGAGACTTAACCTTAAGACTTAACCCTAAGATTTAACCTTAAGACTTAACCCTAAGACTTATCCCTGAGACTTAACCCTAAGACTTATCCCTGAGACTTAACCCTAAGACTTATCCCCAAACCTTAACCTTAAGACTTATTATTAAGATTTAAATTTAAGACTGAATCTTAAGACATAATACTAAGGCTTAACCTTAAGACTTATCCCTAAGACTTAACCCTGAGAATTTAATATAAGACTGAACCTTAGGATGTAACCCTAAGACTTAACACTATAACTTAACCGAAGACAACACTAAGACTTAAATTTAAGACTAAACTTTTAGACTTAACCCTAAGACGTAAACTTAAGAATTAAACATAAATCTTAACCCTGACACTTAACCCTAAGACGTATCCCAAAGACTTAAATTTAAGACTTAAACCTAAGACTCAAACCCTAGGACTTAAGATTTAACCTTAAGACTTAACACAAAGATTTAACCCTAAGATTTAGATTTATGAGTTAACCTTAAGACTTAATCCTAAGACTTAACACTAAGACTTAACCTTAAGACATAACCATAACACTTAAATCTAAGACTTAACCTTAACACTTAACGGTAAGACATAACCTTAAGATTTAACGCTAAGACTCAAATTTACGTCTTATCCTTAAGGCTTAACCCTAAGACTTAAATTTAGGTCTTAACCTTAACAGTTAACCCTAAGACTTAACCCTGAGACTTAAACCTAAGACTTAACCCTAAGACATAACCCTGAGACTTAACCTTAAGACTTAACCTTAAAACTTAACCCTAGGACTTGAATTTAAGACTTAACCTTAAGACTTATCCCTAAGACTTAACCCTGAGACTTAAACCTAATACTTAATCTTAGAGACTTAACCCTTAGACTTAACCTTAAGACTTAACCCTAACACTTATAATTAAGACTTAACCTTAAGACTTAACCTTGTGACTTAACCTTAAAAACTAAACCTGAGACTTAACCCTAAGACTTAAACTTAAAACTTAACCCTAAGACTTAACCCTATGATTTAAACCTAAGACTTAACTTAAACATAAGACTTAACCCTAAGGCATAACCCTGAGACTTAACCCTACGACTGAACCCTAAGACTAAACCCTAAGACTTAACCTTAAGACTTAACCCTAAGTCTTAACCCTGAGATTAACCGTGAGACTTAACCCAAGGATTTATCCCCAAGACTTAAAATTAAGACTTAAACTTATGACATAGCCATAAGAGTTAACCCTGAGATTAAATCTTATGACTTTAACCCTAAGACTTAATATTAATACTTAACCTTAAGACAACACCCTAAGACTTAACCCTAAGACAATAAACCTAAGACGTAACCTTAAATACTTAACTCTAAGTCTTAACCTTAAGACTTAACCCTAAGACATAACTCTAAGACTTAATCTTAAGTCTTAACCCTAAGATTTAACCTTAAGACGTGATCTTTAGGACATAACCCTAAGAATTAACCCTAAGACTTAAATTTAATACTTAACCCTAAGACTTAACCCTAAGACTTAATCCTAAGACATAACCCTGAGACTGAAACCTAAGACTTAACCTTAATGCTTAACCCTAAGTCATAACCCTGAGACTTAACATTGAAACTTAGCCTTGAAACTTAACCCTGAGACTTAACCCTAAGCCATATCCCCAAGACTTAACTCTAAGACGTAAACGTAAGACTCAATCCATAAGACTTAACCTTAAGACTTAACCCTAAGTCTCAGCCTTAAGACAGAACCTTACGACTTAACCCTGGGACTTAACCTTGAGACCTTACCTTGAGCCTTAACCCTGAGACTTATCCCTAAGACTTAACCATGAGACTTAACCTTCAGATTTACCGTTAAGTCTTAACTACAAGACTAAACCTTAAAACATAACCTTAAGACTTAACCGTAAGACATAAACCTGAGACTTAACCCTAAGACTTAACTAGAAGACTTAACCCTAAAACTTAACCTTAAGACTTAACCATAAAAATTAAGCCTAAGACTTAACCCTAAAACTTAACCTTAAGGCTCAACCTTAAGACTTGACGTTAAGACTTAAGTTTAAGACTTAACCTTAATACTTTACCCTAAGACGTAAGCCAAAAACTTAACCCTAAGACTTAACCCTAAAGACTTAACTATAAGACTTAACCCTAAGTCTTAACCTTAAGACCTAACTTTAATATTCAAACTTAACACTTAACCTTAGGAGTTAACCCTTAGACTTAACCTTATAACTTAACCCTAAGACATAACATTAAGAGGTAACCATAAGACTTAACTGTAAGACTTAACCTGACACTTAACATTAAGACTTAACCCTAAGAAACAATCCTAAAACTTAACCCTAAGGATTAACATAATGACTTCACCTTAAGACTTGATCCTAAGACTTCACCTTAAGACTTATCCCTAAGACATAACCCTAAGACTTAAATTTACGACTTAACCATAAGACTTAACCCTAAGACTTATCCTTAAGACATAACCCTAAGACTTAAATTTAGGACTTAACCACAAGACTTAACCCTAAGACTTAATACTAATACTTAACCTAAGACTTAACCCTGAGACTTAACCTTAAGACTTAACCCTAAGATTTAACCTTAAGACTTAACCCTAAGACTTATCCCTGAGACTTAACCCTAAGACTTATCCCTGAGACTTAACCCTAAGACTTATCCCCAAACCTTAACCTTAAGACTTATTATTAAGATTTAAATTTAAGACTGAATCTTAAGACATAATACTAAGGCTTAACCTTAAGACTTATCCCTAAGACTTAACCCTGAGAATTTAATATAAGACTGAACCTTAGGATGTAACCCTAAGACTTAACACTATAACTTAACCGAAGACAACACTAAGACTTAAATTTAAGACTAAACTTTTAGACTTAACCCTAAGACGTAAACTTAAGAATTAAACATAAATCTTAACCCTGACACTTAACCCTAAGACGTATCCCAAAGACTTAAATTTAAGACTTAAACCTAAGACTCAAACCCTAGGACTTAAGATTTAACCTTAAGACTTAACACAAAGATTTAACCCTAAGATTTAGATTTATGAGTTAACCTTAAGACTTAATCCTAAGACTTAACACTAAGACTTAACCTTAAGACATAACCATAACACTTAAATCTAAGACTTAACCTTAACACTTAACGGTAAGACATAACCTTAAGATTTAACGCTAAGACTCAAATTTACGTCTTATCCTTAAGGCTTAACCCTAAGACTTAAATTTAGGTCTTAACCTTAACAGTTAACCCTAAGACTTAACCCTGAGACTTAAACCTAAGACTTAACCCTAAGACATAACCCTGAGACTTAACCTTAAGACTTAACCTTAAAACTTAACCCTAGGACTTGAATTTAAGACTTAACCTTAAGACTTATCCCTAAGACTTAACCCTGAGACTTAAACCTAATACTTAATCTTAGAGACTTAACCCTTAGACTTAACCTTAAGACTTAACCCTAACACTTATAATTAAGACTTAACCTTAAGACTTAACCTTGTGACTTAACCTTAAAAACTAAACCTGAGACTTAACCCTAAGACTTAAACTTAAAACTTAACCCTAAGACTTAACCCTATGATTTAAACCTAAGACTTAACTTAAACATAAGACTTAACCCTAAGGCATAACCCTGAGACTTAACCCTACGACTGAACCCTAAGACTAAACCCTAAGACTTAACCTTAAGACTTAACCCTAAGTCTTAACCCTGAGATTAACCGTGAGACTTAACCCAAGGATTTATCCCCAAGACTTAAAATTAAGACTTAAACTTATGACATAGCCATAAGAGTTAACCCTGAGATTAAATCTTATGACTTTAACCCTAAGACTTAATATTAATACTTAACCTTAAGACAACACCCTAAGACTTAACCCTAAGACAATAAACCTAAGACGTAACCTTAAATACTTAACTCTAAGTCTTAACCTTAAGACTTAACCCTAAGACATAACTCTAAGACTTAATCTTAAGTCTTAACCTTAAGACCTAACCCTAAGATTTAACCTTAAGACGTGATCTTTAGGACATAACCCTAAGAATTAACCCTAAGACTTAAATTTAATACTTAACCCTAAGACTTAACCCTAAGACTTAATCCTAAGACATAACCCTGAGACTGAAACCTAAGACTTAACCTTAATGCTTAACCCTAAGTCATAACCCTGAGACTTAACATTGAAACTTAGCCTTGAAACTTAACCCTGAGACTTAACCCTAAGCCATATCCCCAAGACTTAACTCTAAGACGTAAACGTAAGACTCAATCCATAAGACTTAACCTTAAGACTTAACCCTAAGTCTCAGCCTTAAGACAGAACCTTACGACTTAACCCTGGGACTTAACCTTGAGACCTTACCTTGAGCCTTAACCCTGAGACTTATCCCTAAGACTTAACCATGAGACTTAACCTTCAGATTTACCGTTAAGTCTTAACTACAAGACTAAACCTTAAAACATAACCTTAAGACTTAACCGTAAGACATAAACCTGAGACTTAACCCTAAGACTTAACTAGAAGACTTAACCCTAAAACTTAACCTTAAGACTTAACCATAAAAATTAAGCCTAAGACTTAACCCTAAAACTTAACCTTAAGGCTCAACCTTAAGACTTGACGTTAAGACTTAAGTTTAAGACTTAACCTTAATACTTTACCCTAAGACGTAAGCCAAAAACTTAACCCTAAGACTTAACCCTAAAGACTTAACTATAAGACTTAACCCTAAGTCTTAACCTTAAGACCTAACTTTAATATTCAAACTTAACACTTAACCTTAGGAGTTAACCCTTAGACTTAACCTTATAACTTAACCCTAAGACATAACATTAAGAGGTAACCATAAGACTTAACTGTAAGACTTAACCTGACACTTAACATTAAGACTTAACCCTAAGAAACAATCCTAAAACTTAACCCTAAGGATTAACATAATGACTTCACCTTAAGACTTGATCCTAAGACTTCACCTTAAGACTTATCCCTAAGACATAACCCTAAGACTTAAATTTACGACTTTACCATAAGACTTAACCCTAAGACTTATCCCTAAGACATAACCCTAAGACTTAAATTTAGGACTTAACCACAAGACTTAACCCTAAGACTTAATACTAATACTTAACCTAAGACTTAACCCTGAGACTTAACCTTAAGACTTAACCCTAAGATTTAACCTTAAGACTTAACCCTAAGACTTATCCCCAAACCTTAACCTTAAGACTTATTATTAAGATTTAAATTTAAGACTGAATCTTAAGACATAATACTAAGGCTTAACCTTAAGACTTATCCCTAAGACTTAACCCTGAGAATTTAATATAAGACTGAACCTTAGGATGTAACCCTAAGACTTAACACTATAACTTAACCGAAGACAACACTAAAGACTTAAATTTAAGACTAAACTTTTAGACTTAACCCTAAGACGTAAACTTAAGAATTAAACATAAATCTTAACCCTGACACTTAACCCTAAGACGTATCCCAAAGACTTAAATTTAAGACTTAAACCTAAGACTCAAACCCTAGGACTTCAGATTTAACCTTAAGACTTAACACAAAGATTTAACCCTAAGATTTAGATTTATGAGTTAACCTTAAGACTTAATCCTAAGACTTAACACTAAGACTTAACCTTAAGACATAACCATAACACTTAAATCTAAGACTTAACCTTAACACTTAACCGTAAGACATAACCTTAAGATTTAACGCTAAGACTCAAATTTACGTCTTATCCTTAAGGCTTAACCCTAAGACTTAAATTTAGGTCTTAACCTTAACAGTTAACCCTAAGACTTAACCCTGAGACTTAAACCTAAGACTTAACCCTAAGACATAACCCTGAGACTTAACCTTAAGACTTAACCTTAAAACTTAACCCTAGGACTTGAATTTAAGACTTAACCTTAAGACTTATCCCTAAGACTTAACCCTGAGACTTAAACCTAATACTTAATCTTAGAGACTTAACCCTTAGACTTAACCTTAAGACTTAACCCTAACACTTATAATTAAGACTTAACCTTGTGACTTAACCTTAAAAACTAAACCTGAGACTTAACCCTAAGACTTAAACTTAAAACTTAACCCTAAGACTTAACCCTATGATTTAAACCTAAGACTTAACTTAAACATAAGACTTAACCCTAAGGCATAACCCTGAGACTTAACCCTACGACTGAACCCTAAGACTAAACCCTAAGACTTAACCTTAAGACTTAACCCTAAGTCTTAACCCTGAGATTAACCGTGAGACTTAACCCAAGGATTTATCCCCAAGACTTAAAATTAAGACTTAAACTTATGACATAGCCATAAGAGTTAACCCTGAGATTAAATCTTATGACTTTAACCCTAAGACTTAATATTAATACTTAACCTTAAGACAACACCCTAAGACTTAACCCTAAGACAATAAACCTAAGACGTAACCTTAAATACTTAACTCTAAGTCTTAACCTTAAGACTTAACCCTAAGACATAACTCTAAGACTTAATCTTAAGTCTTAACCCTAAGATTTAACCTTAAGACGTGATCTTTAGGACATAACCCTAAGAATTAACCCTAAGACTTAAATTTAATACTTAACCCTAAGACTTAACCCTAAGACTTAATCCTAAGACATAACCCTGAGACTGAAACCTAAGACTTAACCTTAATGCTTAACCCTAAGTCATAACCCTGAGACTTAACATTGAAACTTAGCCTTGAAACTTAACCCTGAGACTTAACCCTAAGCCATATCCCCAAGACTTAACTCTAAGACGTAAACCTAAGACTCAATCCATAAGACTTAACCTTAAGACTTAACCCTAAGTCTCAGCCTTAAGACAGAACCTTACGACTTAACCCTGGGACTTAACCTTGAGACCTTACCTTGAGCCTTAACCCTGAGACTTATCCCTAAGACTTAACCATGAGACTTAACCTTCAGATTTACCGTTAAGTCTTAACTACAAGACTAAACCTTAAAACATAACCTTAAGACTTAACCGTAAGACATAAACCTGAGACTTAACCCTAAGACTTAACTAGAAGACTTAACCCTAAAACTTAACCTTAAGACTTAACCATAAAAATTAAGCCTAAGACTTAACCCTAAAACTTAACCTTAAGGCTCAACCTTAAGACTTGACGTTAAGACTTAAGTTTAAGACTTAACCTTAATACTTTACCCTAAGACGTAAGCCAAAAACTTAACCCTAAGACTTAACCCTAAAGACTTAACTATAAGACTTAACCCTAAGTCTTAACCTTAAGACCTAACTTTAATATTCAAACTTAACACTTAACCTTAGGAGTTAACCCTTAGACTTAACCTTATAACTTAACCCTAAGACATAACATTAAGAGGTAACCATAAGACTTAACTGTAAGACTTAACCTGACACTTAACATTAAGACTTAACCCTAAGAAACAATCCTAAAACTTAACCCTAAGGATTAACATAATGACTTCACCTTAAGACTTGATCCTAAGACTTCACCTTAAGACTTATCCCTAAGACATAACCCTAAGACTTAAATTTACGACTTAACCATAAGACTTAACCCTAAGACTTATCCCTAAGACATAACCCTAAGACTTAAATTTAGGACTTAACCACAAGACTTAACCCTAAGACTTAATACTAATACTTAACCTAAGACTTAACCCTGAGACTTAACCTTAAGACTTAACCCTAAGATTTAACCTTAAGACTTAACCCTAAGACTTATCCCTGAGACTTAACCCTAAGACTTATCCCTGAGACTTAACCCTAAGACTTATCCCCAAACCTTAACCTTAAGACTTATTATTAAGATTTAAATTTAAGACTGAATCTTAAGACATAATACTAAGGCTTAACCTTAAGACTTATCCCTAAGACTTAACCCTGAGAATTTAATATAAGACTGAACCTTAGGATGTAACCCTAAGACTTAACACTATAACTTAACCGAAGACAACACTAAGACTTAAATTTAAGACTAAACTTTTAGACTTAACCCTAAGACGTAAACTTAAGAATTAAACATAAATCTTAACCCTGACACTTAACCCTAAGACGTATCCCAAAGACTTAAATTTAAGACTTAAACCTAAGACTCAAACCCTAGGACTTCAGATTTAACCTTAAGACTTAACACAAAGATTTAACCCTAAGATTTAGATTTATGAGTTAACCTTAAGACTTAATCCTAAGACTTAACACTAAGACTTAACCTTAAGACATAACCATAACACTTAAATCTAAGACTTAACCTTAACACTTAACCGTAAGACATAACCTTAAGATTTAACGCTAAGACTCAAATTTACGTCTTATCCTTAAGGCTTAACCCTAAGACTTAAATTTAGGTCTTAACCTTAACAGTTAACCCTAAGACTTAACCCTGAGACTTAAACCTAAGACTTAACCCTAAGACATAACCCTGAGACTTAACCTTAAGACTTAACCCTAGGACTTGAATTTAAGACTTAACCTTAAGACTTATCCCTAAGACTTAACCCTGAGACTTAAACCTAATACTTAATCTTAGAGACTTAACCCTTAGACTTAACCTTAAGACTTAACCCTAACACTTATAATTAAGACTTAACCTTAAGACTTAACCTTGTGACTTAACCTTAAAAACTAAACCTGAGACTTAACCCTAAGACTTAAACTTAAAACTTAACCCTAAGACTTAACCCTATGATTTAAACCTAAGACTTAACTTAAACATAAGACTTAACCCTAAGGCATAACCCTGAGACTTAACCCTACGACTGAACCCTAAGACTAAACCCTAAGACTTAACCTTAAGACTTAACCCTAAGTCTTAACCCTGAGATTAACCGTGAGACTTAACCCAAGGATTTATCCCCAAGACTTAAAATTAAGACTTAAACTTATGACATAGCCATAAGAGTTAACCCTGAGATTAAATCTTATGACTTTAACCCTAAGACTTAATATTAATACTTAACCTTAAGACAACACCCTAAGACTTAACCCTAAGACAATAAACCTAAGACGTAACCTTAAATACTTAACTCTAAGTCTTAACCTTAAGACTTAACCCTAAGACATAACTCTAAGACTTAATCTTAAGTCTTAACCTTAAGACCTAACCCTAAGATTTAACCTTAAGACGTGATCTTTAGGACATAACCCTAAGAATTAACCCTAAGACTTAAATTTAATACTTAACCCTAAGACTTAACCCTAAGACTTAATCCTAAGACATAACCCTGAGACTGAAACCTAAGACTTAACCTTAATGCTTAACCCTAAGTCATAACCCTGAGACTTAACATTGAAACTTAGCCTTGAAACTTAACCCTGAGACTTAACCCTAAGCCATATCCCCAAGACTTAACTCTAAGACGTAAACCTAAGACTCAATCCATAAGACTTAACCTTAAGACTTAACCCTAAGTCTCAGCCTTAAGACAGAACCTTACGACTTAACCCTGGGACTTAACCTTGAGACCTTACCTTGAGCCTTAACCCTGAGACTTATCCCTAAGACTTAACCATGAGACTTAACCTTCAGATTTACCGTTAAGTCTTAACTACAAGACTAAACCTTAAAACATAACCTTAAGACTTAACCGTAAGACATAAACCTGAGACTTAACCCTAAGACTTAACTAGAAGACTTAACCCTAAAACTTAACCTTAAGACTTAACCATAAAAATTAAGCCTAAGACTTAACCCTAAAACTTAACCTTAAGGCTCAACCTTAAGACTTGACGTTAAGACTTAAGTTTAAGACTTAACCTTAATACTTTACCCTAAGACGTAAGCCAAAAACTTAACCCTAAGACTTAACCCTAAAGACTTAACTATAAGACTTAACCCTAAGTCTTAACCTTAAGACCTAACTTTAATATTCAAACTTAACACTTAACCTTAGGAGTTAACCCTTAGACTTAACCTTATAACTTAACCCTAAGACATAACATTAAGAGGTAACCATAAGACTTAACTGTAAGACTTAACCTGACACTTAACATTAAGACTTAACCCTAAGAAACAATCCTAAAACTTAACCCTAAGGATTAACATAATGACTTCACCTTAAGACTTGATCCTAAGACTTCACCTTAAGACTTATCCCTAAGACATAACCCTAAGACTTAAATTTACGACTTAACCATAAGACTTAACCCTAAGACTTATCCCTAAGACATAACCCTAAGACTTAAATTTAGGACTTAACCACAAGACTTAACCCTAAGACTTAATACTAATACTTAACCTAAGACTTAACCCTGAGACTTAACCTTAAGACTTAACCCTAAGATTTAACCTTAAGACTTAACCCTAAGACTTATCCCTGAGACTTAACCCTAAGACTTATCCCTGAGACTTAACCCTAAGACTTATCCCCAAACCTTAACCTTAAGACTTATTATTAAGATTTAAATTTAAGACTGAATCTTAAGACATAATACTAAGGCTTAACCTTAAGACTTATCCCTAAGACTTAACCCTGAGAATTTAATATAAGACTGAACCTTAGGATGTAACCCTAAGACTTAACACTATAACTTAACCGAAGACAACACTAAGACTTAAATTTAAGACTAAACTTTTAGACTTAACCCTAAGACGTAAACTTAAGAATTAAACATAAATCTTAACCCTGACACTTAACCCTAAGACGTATCCCAAAGACTTAAATTTAAGACTTAAACCTAAGACTCAAACCCTAGGACTTAAGATTTAACCTTAAGACTTAACACAAAGATTTAACCCTAAGATTTAGATTTATGAGTTAACCTTAAGACTTAATCCTAAGACTTAACACTAAGACTTAACCTTAAGACATAACCATAACACTTAAATCTAAGACTTAACCTTAACACTTAACCGTAAGACATAACCTTAAGATTTAACGCTAAGACTCAAATTTACGTCTTATCCTTAAGGCTTAACCCTAAGACTTAAATTTAGGTCTTAACCTTAACAGTTAACCCTAAGACTTAACCCTGAGACTTAAACCTAAGACTTAACCCTAAGACATAACCCTGAGACTTAACCTTAAGACTTAAGCCTAGGACTTGAATTTAAGACTTAACCTTAAGACTTATCCCTAAGACTTAACCCTGAGACTTAAACCTAATACTTAATCTTAGAGACTTAACCCTTAGACTTAACCTTAAGACTTAACCCTAACACTTATAATTAAGACTTAACCTTAAGACTTAACCTTGTGACTTAACCTTAAAAACTAAACCTGAGACTTAACCCTAAGACTTAAACTTAAAACTTAACCCTAAGACTTAACCCTATGATTTAAACCTAAGACTTAACTTAAACATAAGACTTAACCCTAAGGCATAACCCTGAGACTTAACCCTACGACTGAACCCTAAGACTAAACCCTAAGACTTAACCTTAAGACTTAACCCTAAGTCTTAACCCTGAGATTAACCGTGAGACTTAACCCAAGGATTTATCCCCAAGACTTAAAATTAAGACTTAAACTTATGACATAGCCATAAGAGTTAACCCTGAGATTAAATCTTATGACTTTAACCCTAAGACTTAATATTAATACTTAACCTTAAGACAACACCCTAAGACTTAACCCTAAGACAATAAACCTAAGACGTAACCTTAAATACTTAACTCTAAGTCTTAACCTTAAGACTTAACCCTAAGACATAACTCTAAGACTTAATCTTAAGTCTTAACCTTAAGACCTAACCCTAAGATTTAACCTTAAGACGTGATCTTTAGGACATAACCCTAAGAATTAACCCTAAGACTTAAATTTAATACTTAACCCTAAGACTTAATCCTAAGACATAACCCTGAGACTGAAACCTAAGACTTAACCTTAATGCTTAACCCTAAGTCATAACCCTGAGACTTAACATTGAAACTTAGCCTTGAAACTTAACCCTGAGACTTAACCCTAAGCCATATCCCCAAGACTTAACTCTAAGACGTAAACCTAAGACTCAATCCATAAGACTTAACCTTAAGACTTAACCCTAAGTCTCAGCCTTAAGACAGAACCTTACGACTTAACCCTGGGACTTAACCTTGAGACCTTACCTTGAGCCTTAACCCTGAGACTTATCCCTAAGACTTAACCATGAGACTTAACCTTCAGATTTACCGTTAAGTCTTAACTACAAGACTAAACCTTAAAACATAACCTTAAGACTTAACCGTAAGACATAAACCTGAGACTTAACCCTAAGACTTAACTAGAAGACTTAACCCTAAAACTTAACCTTAAGACTTAACCATAAAAATTAAGCCTAAGACTTAACCCTAAAACTTAACCTTAAGGCTCAACCTTAAGACTTGACGTTAAGACTTAAGTTTAAGACTTAACCTTAATACTTTACCCTAAGACGTAAGCCAAAAACTTAACCCTAAGACTTAACCCTAAAGACTTAACTATAAGACTTAACCCTAAGTCTTAACCTTAAGACCTAACTTTAATATTCAAACTTAACACTTAACCTTAGGAGTTAACCCTTAGACTTAACCTTATAACTTAACCCTAAGACATAACATTAAGAGGTAACCATAAGACTTAACTGTAAGACTTAACCTGACACTTAACATTAAGACTTAACCCTAAGAAACAATCCTAAAACTTAACCCTAAGGATTAACATAATGACTTCACCTTAAGACTTGATCCTAAGACTTCACCTTAAGACTTATCCCTAAGACATAACCCTAAGACTTAAATTTACGACTTAACCATAAGACTTAACCCTAAGACTTATCCCTAAGACATAACCCTAAGACTTAAATTTAGGACTTAACCACAAGACTTAACCCTAAGACTTAATACTAATACTTAACCTAAGACTTAACCCTGAGACTTAACCTTAAGACTTAACCCTAAGATTTAACCTTAAGACTTAACCCTAAGACTTATCCCCAAACCTTAACCTTAAGACTTATTATTAAGATTTAAATTTAAGACTGAATCTTAAGACATAATACTAAGGCTTAACCTTAAGACTTATCCCTAAGACTTAACCCTGAGAATTTAATATAAGACTGAACCTTAGGATGTAACCCTAAGACTTAACACTATAACTTAACCGAAGACAACACTAAAGACTTAAATTTAAGACTAAACTTTTAGACTTAACCCTAAGACGTAAACTTAAGAATTAAACATAAATCTTAACCCTGACACTTAACCCTAAGACGTATCCCAAAGACTTAAATTTAAGACTTAAACCTAAGACTCAAACCCTAGGACTTCAGATTTAACCTTAAGACTTAACACAAAGATTTAACCCTAAGATTTAGATTTATGAGTTAACCTTAAGACTTAATCCTAAGACTTAACACTAAGACTTAACCTTAAGACATAACCATAACACTTAAATCTAAGACTTAACCTTAACACTTAACCGTAAGACATAACCTTAAGATTTAACGCTAAGACTCAAATTTACGTCTTATCCTTAAGGCTTAACCCTAAGACTTAAATTTAGGTCTTAACCTTAACAGTTAACCCTAAGACTTAACCCTGAGACTTAAACCTAAGACTTAACCCTAAGACATAACCCTGAGACTTAACCTTAAGACTTAACCTTAAAACTTAACCCTAGGACTTGAATTTAAGACTTAACCTTAAGACTTATCCCTAAGACTTAACCCTGAGACTTAAACCTAATACTTAATCTTAGAGACTTAACCCTTAGACTTAACCTTAAGACTTAACCCTAACACTTATAATTAAGACTTAACCTTGTGACTTAACCTTAAAAACTAAACCTGAGACTTAACCCTAAGACTTAAACTTAAAACTTAACCCTAAGACTTAACCCTATGATTTAAACCTAAGACTTAACTTAAACATAAGACTTAACCCTAAGGCATAACCCTGAGACTTAACCCTACGACTGAACCCTAAGACTAAACCCTAAGACTTAACCTTAAGACTTAACCCTAAGTCTTAACCCTGAGATTAACCGTGAGACTTAACCCAAGGATTTATCCCCAAGACTTAAAATTAAGACTTAAACTTATGACATAGCCATAAGAGTTAACCCTGAGATTAAATCTTATGACTTTAACCCTAAGACTTAATATTAATACTTAACCTTAAGACAACACCCTAAGACTTAACCCTAAGACAATAAACCTAAGACGTAACCTTAAATACTTAACTCTAAGTCTTAACCTTAAGACTTAACCCTAAGACATAACTCTAAGACTTAATCTTAAGTCTTAACCTTAAGACCTAACCCTAAGATTTAACCTTAAGACGTGATCTTTAGGACATAACCCTAAGAATTAACCCTAAGACTTAAATTTAATACTTAACCCTAAGACTTAACCCTAAGACTTAATCCTAAGACATAACCCTGAGACTGAAACCTAAGACTTAACCTTAATGCTTAACCCTAAGTCATAACCCTGAGACTTAACATTGAAACTTAGCCTTGAAACTTAACCCTGAGACTTAACCCTAAGCCATATCCCCAAGACTTAACTCTAAGACGTAAACCTAAGACTCAATCCATAAGACTTAACCTTAAGACTTAACCCTAAGTCTCAGCCTTAAGACAGAACCTTACGACTTAACCCTGGGACTTAACCTTGAGACCTTACCTTGAGCCTTAACCCTGAGACTTATCCCTAAGACTTAACCATGAGACTTAACCTTCAGATTTACCGTTAAGTCTTAACTACAAGACTAAACCTTAAAACATAACCTTAAGACTTAACCGTAAGACATAAACCTGAGACTTAACCCTAAGACTTAACTAGAAGACTTAACCCTAAAACTTAACCTTAAGACTTAACCATAAAAATTAAGCCTAAGACTTAACCCTAAAACTTAACCTTAAGGCTCAACCTTAAGACTTGACGTTAAGACTTAAGTTTAAGACTTAACCTTAATACTTTACCCTAAGACGTAAGCCAAAAACTTAACCCTAAGACTTAACCCTAAAGACTTAACTATAAGACTTAACCCTAAGTCTTAACCTTAAGACCTAACTTTAATATTCAAACTTAACACTTAACCTTAGGAGTTAACCCTTAGACTTAACCTTATAACTTAACCCTAAGACATAACATTAAGAGGTAACCATAAGACTTAACTGTAAGACTTAACCTGACACTTAACATTAAGACTTAACCCTAAGAAACAATCCTAAAACTTAACCCTAAGGATTAACATAATGACTTCACCTTAAGACTTGATCCTAAGACTTCACCTTAAGACTTATCCCTAAGACATAACCCTAAGACTTAAATTTACGACTTAACCATAAGACTTAACCCTAAGACTTATCCCTAAGACATAACCCTAAGACTTAAATTTAGGACTTAACCACAAGACTTAACCCTAAGACTTAATACTAATACTTAACCTAAGACTTAACCCTGAGACTTAACCTTAAGACTTAACCCTAAGATTTAACCTTAAGACTTAACCCTAAGACTTATCCCTGAGACTTAACCCTAAGACTTATCCCTGAGACTTAACCCTAAGACTTATCCCCAAACCTTAACCTTAAGACTTATTATTAAGATTTAAATTTAAGACTGAATCTTAAGACATAATACTAAGGCTTAACCTTAAGACTTATCCCTAAGACTTAACCCTGAGAATTTAATATAAGACTGAACCTTAGGATGTAACCCTAAGACTTAACACTATAACTTAACCGAAGACAACACTAAGACTTAAATTTAAGACTAAACTTTTAGACTTAACCCTAAGACGTAAACTTAAGAATTAAACATAAATCTTAACCCTGACACTTAACCCTAAGACGTATCCCAAAGACTTAAATTTAAGACTTAAACCTAAGACTCAAACCCTAGGACTTAAGATTTAACCTTAAGACTTAACACAAAGATTTAACCCTAAGATTTAGATTTATGAGTTAACCTTAAGACTTAATCCTAAGACTTAACACTAAGACTTAACCTTAAGACATAACCATAACACTTAAATCTAAGACTTAACCTTAACACTTAACCGTAAGACATAACCTTAAGATTTAACGCTAAGACTCAAATTTACGTCTTATCCTTAAGGCTTAACCCTAAGACTTAAATTTAGGTCTTAACCTTAACAGTTAACCCTAAGACTTAACCCTGAGACTTAAACCTAAGACTTAACCCTAAGACATAACCCTGAGACTTAACCTTAAAACTTAACCCTAGGACTTGAATTTAAGACTTAACCTTAAGACTTATCCCTAAGACTTAACCCTGAGACTTAAACCTAATACTTAATCTTAGAGACTTAACCCTTAGACTTAACCTTAAGACTTAACCCTAACACTTATAATTAAGACTTAACCTTGTGACTTAACCTTAAAAACTAAACCTGAGACTTAACCCTAAGACTTAAACTTAAAACTTAACCCTAAGACTTAACCCTATGATTTAAACCTAAGACTTAACTTAAACATAAGACTTAACCCTAAGGCATAACCCTGAGACTTAACCCTACGACTGAACCCTAAGACTAAACCCTAAGACTTAACCTTAAGACTTAACCCTAAGTCTTAACCCTGAGATTAACCGTGAGACTTAACCCAAGGATTTATCCCCAAGACTTAAAATTAAGACTTAAACTTATGACATAACCATAAGAGTTAACCCTGAGATTAAATCTTATGACTTTAACCCTAAGACTTAATATTAATACTTAACCTTAAGACAACACCCTAAGACTTAACCCTAAGACAATAAACCTAAGACGTAACCTTAAATACTTAACTCTAAGTCTTAACCTTAAGACTTAACCCTAAGACATAACTCTAAGACTTAATCTTAAGTCTTAACCTTAAGACCTAACCCTAAGATTTAACCTTAAGACGTGATCTTTAGGACATAACCCTAAGAATTAACCCTAAGACTTAAATTTAATACTTAACCCTAAGACTTAACCCTAAGACTTAATCCTAAGACATAACCCTGAGACTGAAACCTAAGACTTAACCTTAATGCTTAACCCTAAGTCATAACCCTGAGACTTAACATTGAAACTTAGCCTTGAAACTTAACCCTGAGACTTAACCCTAAGCCATATCCCCAAGACTTAACTCTAAGACGTAAACCTAAGACTCAATCCATAAGACTTAACCTTAAGACTTAACCCTAAGTCTCAGCCTTAAGACAGAACCTTACGACTTAACCCTGGGACTTAACCTTGAGACCTTACCTTGAGCCTTAACCCTGAGACTTATCCCTAAGACTTAACCATGAGACTTAACCTTCAGATTTACCGTTAAGTCTTAACTACAAGACTAAACCTTAAAACATAACCTTAAGACTTAACCGTAAGACATAAACCTGAGACTTAACCCTAAGACTTAACTAGAAGACTTAACCCTAAAACTTAACCTTAAGACTTAACCATAAAAATTAAGCCTAAGACTTAACCCTAAAACTTAACCTTAAGGCTCAACCTTAAGACTTGACGTTAAGACTTAAGTTTAAGACTTAACCTTAATACTTTACCCTAAGACGTAAGCCAAAAACTTAACCCTAAGACTTAACCCTAAAGACTTAACTATAAGACTTAACCCTAAGTCTTAACCTTAAGACCTAACTTTAATATTCAAACTTAACACTTAACCTTAGGAGTTAACCCTTAGACTTAACCTTATAACTTAACCCTAAGACATAACATTAAGAGGTAACCATAAGACTTAACTGTAAGACTTAACCTGACACTTAACATTAAGACTTAACCCTAAGAAACAATCCTAAAACTTAACCCTAAGGATTAACATAATGACTTCACCTTAAGACTTGATCCTAAGACTTCACCTTAAGACTTATCCCTAAGACATAACCCTAAGACTTAAATTTACGACTTAACCATAAGACTTAACCCTAAGACTTATCCCTAAGACATAACCCTAAGACTTAAATTTAGGACTTAACCACAAGACTTAACCCTAAGACTTAATACTAATACTTAACCTAAGACTTAACCCTGAGACTTAACCTTAAGACTTAACCCTAAGATTTAACCTTAAGACTTAACCCTAAGACTTATCCCTGAGACTTAACCCTAAGACTTATCCCTGAGACTTAACCCTAAGACTTATCCCCAAACCTTAACCTTAAGACTTATTATTAAGATTTAAATTTAAGACTGAATCTTAAGACATAATACTAAGGCTTAACCTTAAGACTTATCCCTAAGACTTAACCCTGAGAATTTAATATAAGACTGAACCTTAGGATGTAACCCTAAGACTTAACACTATAACTTAACCGAAGACAACACTAAGACTTAAATTTAAGACTAAACTTTTAGACTTAACCCTAAGACGTAAACTTAAGAATTAAACATAAATCTTAACCCTGACACTTAACCCTAAGACGTATCCCAAAGACTTAAATTTAAGACTTAAACCTAAGACTCAAACCCTAGGACTTAAGATTTAACCTTAAGACTTAACACAAAGATTTAACCCTAAGATTTAGATTTATGAGTTAACCTTAAGACTTAATCCTAAGACTTAACACTAAGACTTAACCTTAAGACATAACCATAACACTTAAATCTAAGACTTAACCTTAACACTTAACCGTAAGACATAACCTTAAGATTTAACGCTAAGACTCAAATTTACGTCTTATCCTTAAGGCTTAACCCTAAGACTTAAATTTAGGTCTTAACCTTAACAGTTAACCCTAAGACTTAACCCTGAGACTTAAACCTAAGACTTAACCCTAAGACATAACCCTGAGACTTAACCTTAAGACTTAACCTTAAAACTTAACCCTAGGACTTGAATTTAAGACTTAACCTTAAGACTTATCCCTAAGACTTAACCCTGAGACTTAAACCTAATACTTAATCTTAGAGACTTAACCCTTAGACTTAACCTTAAGACTTAACCCTAACACTTATAATTAAGACTTAACCTTAAGACTTAACCTTGTGACTTAACCTTAAAAACTAAACCTGAGACTTAACCCTAAGACTTAAACTTAAAACTTAACCCTAAGACTTAACCCTATGATTTAAACCTAAGACTTAACTTAAACATAAGACTTAACCCTAAGGCATAACCCTGAGACTTAACCCTACGACTGAACCCTAAGACTAAACCCTAAGACTTAACCTTAAGACTTAACCCTAAGTCTTAACCCTGAGATTAACCGTGAGACTTAACCCAAGGATTTATCCCCAAGACTTAAAATTAAGACTTAAACTTATGACATAGCCATAAGAGTTAACCCTGAGATTAAATCTTATGACTTTAACCCTAAGACTTAATATTAATACTTAACCTTAAGACAACACCCTAAGACTTAACCCTAAGACAATAAACCTAAGACGTAACCTTAAATACTTAACTCTAAGTCTTAACCTTAAGACTTAACCCTAAGACATAACTCTAAGACTTAATCTTAAGTCTTAACCTTAAGACCTAACCCTAAGATTTAACCTTAAGACGTGATCTTTAGGACATAACCCTACGAATTAACCCTAAGACTTAAATTTAATACTTAACCCTAAGACTTAACCCTAAGACTTAATCCTAAGACATAACCCTGAGACTGAAACCTAAGACTTAACCTTAATGCTTAACCCTAAGTCATAACCCTGAGACTTAACATTGAAACTTAGCCTTGAAACTTAACCCTGAGACTTAACCCTAAGCCATATCCCCAAGACTTAACTCTAAGACGTAAACCTAAGACTCAATCCATAAGACTTAACCTTAAGACTTAACCCTAAGTCTCAGCCTTAAGACAGAACCTTACGACTTAACCCTGGGACTTAACCTTGAGACCTTACCTTGAGCCTTAACCCTGAGACTTATCCCTAAGACTTAACCATGAGACTTAACCTTCAGATTTACCGTTAAGTCTTAACTACAAGACTAAACCTTAAAACATAACCTTAAGACTTAACCGTAAGACATAAACCTGAGACTTAACCCTAAGACTTAACTAGAAGACTTAACCCTAAAACTTAACCTTAAGACTTAACCATAAAAATTAAGCCTAAGACTTAACCCTAAAACTTAACCTTAAGGCTCAACCTTAAGACTTGACGTTAAGACTTAAGTTTAAGACTTAACCTTAATACTTTACCCTAAGACGTAAGCCAAAAACTTAACCCTAAGACTTAACCCTAAAGACTTAACTATAAGACTTAACCCTAAGTCTTAACCTTAAGACCTAACTTTAATATTCAAACTTAACACTTAACCTTAGGAGTTAACCCTTAGACTTAACCTTATAACTTAACCCTAAGACATAACATTAAGAGGTAACCATAAGACTTAACTGTAAGACTTAACCTGACACTTAACATTAAGACTTAACCCTAAGAAACAATCCTAAAACTTAACCCTAAGGATTAACATAATGACTTCACCTTAAGACTTGATCCTAAGACTTCACCTTAAGACTTATCCCTAAGACATAACCCTAAGACTTAAATTTACGACTTAACCATAAGACTTAACCCTAAGACTTATCCCTAAGACATAACCCTAAGACTTAAATTTAGGACTTAACCACAAGACTTAACCCTAAGACTTAATACTAATACTTAACCTAAGACTTAACCCTGAGACTTAACCTTAAGACTTAACCCTAAGATTTAACCTTAAGACTTAACCCTAAGACTTATCCCTGAGACTTAACCCTAAGACTTATCCCTGAGACTTAACCCTAAGACTTATCCCCAAACCTTAACCTTAAGACTTATTATTAAGATTTAAAGTTAAGACTGAATCTTAAGACATAATACTAAGGCTTAACCTTAAGACTTATCCCTAAGACTTAACCCTGAGAATTTAATATAAGACTGAACCTTAGGATGTAACCCTAAGACTTAACACTATAACTTAACCGAAGACAACACTAAGACTTAAATTTAAGACTAAACTTTTAGACTTAACCCGAAGACGTAAACTTAAGAATTAAACATAAATCTTAACCCTGACACTTAACCCTAAGACGTATCCCAAAGACTTAAATTTAAGACTTAAACCTAAGACTCAAACCCTAGGACTTAAGATTTAACCTTAAGACTTAACACAAAGATTTAACCCTAAGATTTAGATTTATGAGTTAACCTTAAGACTTAATCCTAAGACTTAACACTAAGACTTAACCTTAAGACATAACCATAACACTTAAATCTAAGACTTAACCTTAACACTTAACCGTAAGACATAACCTTAAGATTTAACGCTAAGACTCAAATTTACGTCTTATCCTTAAGGCTTAACCCTAAGACTTAAATTTAGGTCTTAACCTTAACAGTTAACCCTAAGACTTAACCCTGAGACTTAAACCTAAGACTTAACCCTAAGACATAACCCTGAGACTTAACCTTAAGACTTAACCTTAAAACTTAACCCTAGGACTTGAATTTAAGACTTAACCTTAAGACTTATCCCTAAGACTTAACCCTGAGACTTAAACCTAATACTTAATCTTAGAGACTTAACCCTTAGACTTAACCTTAAGACTTAACCCTAACACTTATAATTAAGACTTAACCTTAAGACTTAACCTTGTGACTTAACCTTAAAAACTAAACCTGAGACTTAACCCTAAGACTTAAACTTAAAACTTAACCCTAAGACTTAACCCTATGATTTAAACCTAAGACTTAACTTAAACATAAGACTTAACCCTAAGGCATAACCCTGAGACTTAACCCTACGACTGAACCCTAAGACTAAACCCTAAGACTTAACCTTAAGACTTAACCCTAAGTCTTAACCCTGAGATTAACCGTGAGACTTAACCCAAGGATTTATCCCCAAGACTTAAAATTAAGACTTAAACTTATGACATAGCCATAAGAGTTAACCCTGAGATTAAATCTTATGACTTTAACCCTAAGACTTAATATTAATACTTAACCTTAAGACAACACCCTAAGACTTAACCCTAAGACAATAAACCTAAGACGTAACCTTAAATACTTAACTCTAAGTCTTAACCTTAAGACTTAACCCTAAGACATAACTCTAAGACTTAATCTTAAGTCTTAACCTTAAGACCTAACCCTAAGATTTAACCTTAAGACGTGATCTTTAGGACATAACCCTACGAATTAACCCTAAGACTTAAATTTAATACTTAACCCTAAGACTTAACCCTAAGACTTAATCCTAAGACATAACCCTGAGACTGAAACCTAAGACTTAACCTTAATGCTTAACCCTAAGTCATAACCCTGAGACTTAACATTGAAACTTAGCCTTGAAACTTAACCCTGAGACTTAACCCTAAGCCATATCCCCAAGACTTAACTCTAAGACGTAAACCTAAGACTCAATCCATAAGACTTAACCTTAAGACTTAACCCTAAGTCTCAGCCTTAAGACAGAACCTTACGACTTAACCCTGGGACTTAACCTTGAGACCTTACCTTGAGCCTTAACCCTGAGACTTATCCCTAAGACTTAACCATGAGACTTAACCTTCAGATTTACCGTTAAGTCTTAACTACAAGACTAAACCTTAAAACATAACCTTAAGACTTAACCGTAAGACATAAACCTGAGACTTAACCCTAAGACTTAACTAGAAGACTTAACCCTAAAACTTAACCTTAAGACTTAACCCTAAAAATTAAGCCTAAGACTTAACCCTAAAACTTAACCTTAAGGCTCAACCTTAAGACTTGACGTTAAGACTTAAGTTTAAGACTTAACCTTAATACTTTACCCTAAGACGTAAGCCAAAAACTTAACCCTAAGACTTAACCCTAAAGACTTAACTATAAGACTTAACCCTAAGTCTTAACCTTAAGACCTAACTTTAATATTCAAACTTAACACTTAACCTTAGGAGTTAACCCTTAGACTTAACCTTATAACTTAACCCTAAGACATAACATTAAGAGGTAACCATAAGACTTAACTGTAAGACTTAACCTGACACTTAACATTAAGACTTAACCCTAAGAAACAATCCTAAAACTTAACCCTAAGGATTAACATAATGACTTCACCTTAAGACTTGATCCTAAGACTTCACCTTAAGACTTATCCCTAAGACATAACCCTAAGACTTAAATTTACGACTTAACCATAAGACTTAACCCTAAGACTTATCCCTAAGACATAACCCTAAGACTTAAATTTAGGACTTAACCACAAGACTTAACCCTAAGACTTAATACTAATACTTAACCTAAGACTTAACCCTGAGACTTAACCTTAAGACTTAACCCTAAGATTTAACCTTAAGACTTAACCCTAAGACTTATCCCTGAGACTTAACCCTAAGACTTATCCCTGAGACTTAACCCTAAGACTTATCCCCAAACCTTAACCTTAAGACTTATTATTAAGATTTAAATTTAAGACTGAATCTTAAGACATAATACTAAGGCTTAACCTTAAGACTTATCCCTAAGACTTAACCCTGAGAATTTAATATAAGACTGAACCTTAGGATGTAACCCTAAGACTTAACACTATAACTTAACCGAAGACAACACTAAGACTTAAATTTAAGACTAAACTTTTAGACTTAACCCGAAGACGTAAACTTAAGAATTAAACATAAATCTTAACCCTGACACTTAACCCTAAGACGTATCCCAAAGACTTAAATTTAAGACTTAAACCTAAGACTCAAACCCTAGGACTTCAGATTTAACCTTAAGACTTAACACAAAGATTTAACCCTAAGATTTAGATTTATGAGTTAACCTTAAGACTTAATCCTAAGACTTAACACTAAGACTTAACCTTAAGACATAACCATAACACTTAAATCTAAGACTTAACCTTAACACTTAACCGTAAGACATAACCTTAAGATTTAACGCTAAGACTCAAATTTACGTCTTATCCTTAAGGCTTAACCCTAAGACTTAAATTTAGGTCTTAACCTTAACAGTTAACCCTAAGACTTAACCCTGAGACTTAAACCTAAGACTTAGCCCTAATACATAACCCTGAGACTTAACCTTAAGACTTAACCTTAAAACTTAACCCTAGGACTTGAATTTAAGACTTAACCTTAAGACTTATCCCTAAGACTTAACCCTGAGACTTAAACCTAATACTTAATCTTAGAGACTTAACCCTTAGACTTAACCTTAAGACTTAACCCTAACACTTAACCTTAAGACTTAACCTTGTGACTTAACCTTAAAAACTAAACCTGAGACTTAACCCTAAGACTTAAACTTAAAACTTAACCCTAAGACTTAACCCTATGATTTAAACCTAAGACTTAACTTAAACATAAGACTTAACCCTAAGGCATAACCCTGAGACTTAACCCTACGACTGAACCCTAAGACTAAACCCTAAGACTTAACCTTAAGACTTAACCCTAAGTCTTAACCCTGAGATTAACCGTGAGACTTAACCCAAGGATTTATCCCCAAGACTTAAAATTAAGACTTAAACTTATGACATAACCATAAGAGTTAACCCTGAGATTAAATCTTATGACTTTAACCCTAAGACTTAATATTAATACTTAACCTTAAGACAACACCCTAAGACTTAACCCTAAGACAATAAACCTAAGACGTAACCTTAAATACTTAACTCTAAGTCTTAACCTTAAGACTTAACCCTAAGACATAACTCTAAGACTTAATCTTAAGTCTTAACCTTAAGACCTAACCCTAAGATTTAACCTTAAGACGTGATCTTTAGGACATAACCCTAAGAATTAACCCTAAGACTTAAATTTAATACTTAACCCTAAGACTTAATCCTAAGACTTAATCCTAAGACATAACCCTGAGACTGAAACCTAAGACTTAACCTTAATGCTTAACCCTAAGTCATAACCCTGAGACTTAACATTGAAACTTAGCCTTGAAACTTAACCCTGAGACTTAACCCTAAGCCATATCCCCAAGACTTAACTCTAAGACGTAAACCTAAGACTCAATCCATAAGACTTAACCTTAAGACTTAACCCTAAGTCTCAGCCTTAAGACAGAACCTTACGACTTAACCCTGGGACTTAACCTTGAGACCTTACCTTGAGCCTTAACCCTGAGACTTATCCCTAAGACTTAACCATGAGACTTAACCTTCAGATTTACCGTTAAGTCTTAACTACAAGACTAAACCTTAAAACATAACCTTAAGACTTAACCGTAAGACATAAACCTGAGACTTAACCCTAAGACTTAACTAGAAGACTTAACCCTAAAACTTAACCTTAAGACTTAACCATAAAAATTAAGCCTAAGACTTAACCCTAAAACTTAACCTTAAGGCTCAACCTTAAGACTTGACGTTAAGACTTAAGTTTAAGACTTAACCTTAATACTTTACCCTAAGACGTAAGCCAAAAACTTAACCCTAAGACTTAACCCTAAAGACTTAACTATAAGACTTAACCCTAAGTCTTAACCTTAAGACCTAACTTTAATATTCAAACTTAACACTTAACCTTAGGAGTTAACCCTTAGACTTAACCTTATAACTTAACCCTAAGACATAACATTAAGAGGTAACCATAAGACTTAACTGTAAGACTTAACCTGACACTTAACATTAAGACTTAACCCTAAGAAACAATCCTAAAACTTAACCCTAAGGATTAACATAATGACTTCACCTTAAGACTTGATCCTAAGACTTCAGCTTAAGACTTATCCCTAAGACATAACCCTAAGACTTAAATTTACGACTTAACCATAAGACTTAACCCTAAGACTTATCCCTAAGACATAACCCTAAGACTTAAATTTAGGACTTAACCACAAGACTTAACCCTAAGACTTAATACTAATACTTAACCTAAGACTTAACCCTGAGACTTAACCTTAAGACTTAACCCTAAGATTTAACCTTAAGACTTAACCCTAAGACTTATCCCTGAGACTTAACCCTAAGACTTATCCCTGAGACTTAACCCTAAGACTTATCCCCAAACCTTAACCTTAAGACTTATTATTAAGATTTAAATTTAAGACTGAATCTTAAGACATAATACTAAGGCTTAACCTTAAGACTTATCCCTAAGACTTAACCCTGAGAATTTAATATAAGACTGAACCTTAGGATGTAACCCTAAGACTTAACACTATAACTTAACCGAAGACAACACTAAGACTTAAATTTAAGACTAAACTTTTAGACTTAACCCTAAGACGTAAACTTAAGAATTAAACATAAATCTTAACCCTGACACTTAACCCTAAGACGTATCCCAAAGACTTAAATTTAAGACTTAAACCTAAGACTCAAACCCTAGGACTTAAGATTTAACCTTAAGACTTAACACAAAGATTTAACCCTAAGATTTAGATTTATGAGTTAACCTTAAGACTTAATCCTAAGACTTAACACTAAGACTTAACCTTAAGACATAACCATAACACTTAAATCTAAGACTTAACCTTAACACTTAACCGTAAGACATAACCTTAAGATTTAACGCTAAGACTCAAATTTACGTCTTATCCTTAAGGCTTAACCCTAAGACTTAAATTTAGGTCTTAACCTTAACAGTTAACCCTAAGACTTAACCCTGAGACTTAAACCTAAGACTTAACCCTAAGACATAACCCTGAGACTTAACCTTAAGACTTAACCTTAAAACTTAACCCTAGGACTTGAATTTAAGACTTAACCTTAAGACTTATCCCTAAGACTTAACCCTGAGACTTAAACCTAATACTTAATCTTAGAGACTTAACCCTTAGACTTAACCTTAAGACTTAACCCTAACACTTATAATTAAGACTTAACCTTGTGACTTAACCTTAAAAACTAAACCTGAGACTTAACCCTAAGACTTAAACTTAAAACTTAACCCTAAGACTTAACCCTATGATTTAAACCTAAGACTTAACTTAAACATAAGACTTAACCCTAAGGCATAACCCTGAGACTTAACCCTACGACTGAACCCTAAGACTAAACCCTAAGACTTAACCTTAAGACTTAACCCTAAGTCTTAACCCTGAGATTAACCGTGAGACTTAACCCAAGGATTTATCCCCAAGACTTAAAATTAAGACTTAAACTTATGACATAACCATAAGAGTTAACCCTGAGATTAAATCTTATGACTTTAACCCTAAGACTTAATATTAATACTTAACCTTAAGACAACACCCTAAGACTTAACCCTAAGACAATAAACCTAAGACGTAACCTTAAATACTTAACTCTAAGTCTTAACCTTAAGACTTAACCCTAAGACATAACTCTAAGACTTAATCTTAAGTCTTAACCTTAAGACCTAACCCTAAGATTTAACCTTAAGACGTGATCTTTAGGACATAACCCTACGAATTAACCCTAAGACTTAAATTTAATACTTAACCCTAAGACTTAACCCTAAGACTTAATCCTAAGACATAACCCTGAGACTGAAACCTAAGACTTAACCTTAATGCTTAACCCTAAGTCATAACCCTGAGACTTAACATTGAAACTTAGCCTTGAAACTTAACCCTGAGACTTAACCCTAAGCCATATCCCCAAGACTTACCTCTAAGACGTAAACCTAAGACTCAATCCATAAGACTTAACCTTAAGACTTAACCCTAAGTCTCAGCCTTAAGACAGAACCTTACGACTTAACCCTGGGACTTAACCTTGAGACCTTACCTTGAGCCTTAACCCTGAGACTTATCCCTAAGACTTAACCATGAGACTTAACCTTCAGATTTACCGTTAAGTCTTAACTACAAGACTAAACCTTAAAACATAACCTTAAGACTTAACCGTAAGACATAAACCTGAGACTTAACCCTAAGACTTAACTAGAAGACTTAACCCTAAAACTTAACCTTAAGACTTAACCATAAAAATTAAGCCTAAGACTTAACCCTAAAACTTAACCTTAAGGCTCAACCTTAAGACTTGACGTTAAGACTTAAGTTTAAGACTTAACCTTAATACTTTACCCTAAGACGTAAGCCAAAAACTTAACCCTAAGACTTAACCCTAAAGACTTAACTATAAGACTTAACCCTAAGTCTTAACCTTAAGACCTAACTTTAATATTCAAACTTAACACTTAACCTTAGGAGTTAACCCTTAGACTTAACCTTATAACTTAACCCTAAGACATAACATTAAGAGGTAACCATAAGACTTAACTGTAAGACTTAACCTGACACTTAACATTAAGACTTAACCCTAAGAAACAATCCTAAAACTTAACCCTAAGGATTAACATAATGACTTCACCTTAAGACTTGATCCTAAGACTTCACCTTAAGACTTATCCCTAAGACATAACCCTAAGACTTAAATTTACGACTTAACCATAAGACTTAACCCTAAGACTTATCCCTAAGACATAACCCTAAGACTTAAATTTAGGACTTAACCACAAGACTTAACCCTAAGACTTAATACTAATACTTAACCTAAGACTTAACCCTGAGACTTAACCTTAAGACTTAACCCTAAGATTTAACCTTAAGACTTAACCCTAAGACTTATCCCTGAGACTTAACCCTAAGACTTATCCCTGAGACTTAACCCTAAGACTTATCCCCAAACCTTAACCTTAAGACTTATTATTAAGATTTAAATTTAAGACTGAATCTTAAGACATAATACTAAGGCTTAACCTTAAGACTTATCCCTAAGACTTAACCCTGAGAATTTAATATAAGACTGAACCTTAGGATGTAACCCTAAGACTTAACACTATAACTTAACCGAAGACAACACTGAGACTTAAATTTAAGACTAAACTTTTAGACTTAACCCGAAGACGTAAACTTAAGAATTAAACATAAATCTTAACCCTGACACTTAACCCTAAGACGTATCCCAAAGACTTAAATTTAAGACTTAAACCTAAGACTCAAACCCTAGGACTTCAGATTTAACCTTAAGACTTAACACAAAGATTTAACCCTAAGATTTAGATTTATGAGTTAACCTTAAGACTTAATCCTAAGACTTAACACTAAGACTTAACCTTAAGACATAACCATAACACTTAAATCTAAGACTTAACCTTAACCCTTAACCGTAAGACATAACCTTAAGATTTAACGCTAAGACTCAAATTTACGTCTTATCCTTAAGGCTTAACCCTAAGACTTAAATTTAGGTCTTAACCTTAACAGTTAACCCTAAGACTTAACCCTGAGACTTAAACCTAAGACTTAACCCTAAGACATAACCCTGAGACTTAACCTTAAGACTTAACCTTAAAACTTAACCCTAGGACTTGAATTTAAGACTTAACCTTAAGACTTATCCCTAAGACTTAACCCTGAGACTTAAACCTAATACTTAATCTTAGAGACTTAACCCTTAGACTTAACCTTAAGACTTAACCCTAACACTTATAATTAAGACTTAACCTTGTGACTTAACCTTAAAAACTAAACCTGAGACTTAACCCTAAGACTTAAACTTAAAACTTAACCCTAAGACTTAACCCTATGATTTAAACCTAAGACTTAACTTAAACATAAGACTTAACCCTAAGGCATAACCCTGAGACTTAACCCTACGACTGAACCCTAAGACTAAACCCTAAGACTTAACCTTAAGACTTAACCCTAAGTCTTAACCCTGAGATTAACCGTGAGACTTAACCCAAGGATTTATCCCCAAGACTTAAAATTAAGACTTAAACTTATGACATAGCCATAAGAGTTAACCCTGAGATTAAATCTTATGACTTTAACCCTAAGACTTAATATTAATACTTAACCTTAAGACAACACCCTAAGACTTAACCCTAAGACAATAAACCTAAGACGTAACCTTAAATACTTAACTCTAAGTCTTAACCTTAAGACTTAACCCTAAGACATAACTCTAAGACTTAATCTTAAGTCTTAACCCTAAGATTTAACCTTAAGACGTGATCTTTAGGACATAACCCTAAGAATTAACCCTAAGACTTAAATTTAATACTTAACCCTAAGACTTAACCCTAAGACTTAATCCTAAGACATAACCCTGAGACTGAAACCTAAGACTTAACCTTAATGCTTAACCCTAAGTCATAACCCTGAGACTTAACATTGAAACTTAGCCTTGAAACTTAACCCTGAGACTTAACCCTAAGCCATATCCCCAAGACTTAACTCTAAGACGTAAACCTAAGACTCAATCCATAAGACTTAACCTTAAGACTTAACCCTAAGTCTCAGCCTTAAGACAGAACCTTACGACTTAACCCTGGGACTTAACCTTGAGACCTTACCTTGAGCCTTAACCCTGAGACTTATCCCTAAGACTTAACCATGAGACTTAACCTTCAGATTTACCGTTAAGTCTTAACTACAAGACTAAACCTTAAAACATAACCTTAAGACTTAACCGTAAGACATAAACCTGAGACTTAACCCTAAGACTTAACTAGAAGACTTAACCCTAAAACTTAACCTTAAGACTTAACCATAAAAATTAAGCCTAAGACTTAACCCTAAAACTTAACCTTAAGGCTCAACCTTAAGACTTGACGTTAAGACTTAAGTTTAAGACTTAACCTTAATACTTTACCCTAAGACGTAAGCCAAAAACTTAACCCTAAGACTTAACCCTAAAGACTTAACTATAAGACTTAACCCTAAGTCTTAACCTTAAGACCTAACTTTAATATTCAAACTTAACACTTAACCTTAGGAGTTAACCCTTAGACTTAACCTTATAACTTAACCCTAAGACATAACATTAAGAGGTAACCATAAGACTTAACTGTAAGACTTAACCTGACACTTCACATTAAGACTTAACCCTAAGAAACAATCCTAAAACTTAACCCTAAGGATTAACATAATGACTTCACCTTAAGACTTGATCCTAAGACTTCACCTTAAGACTTATCCCTAAGACATAACCCTAAGACTTAAATTTACGACTTAACCATAAGACTTAACCCTAAGACTTATCCCTAAGACATAACCCTAAGACTTAAATTTAGGACTTAACCACAAGACTTAACCCTAAGACTTAATACTAATACTTAACCTAAGACTTAACCCTGAGACTTAACCTTAAGACTTAACCCTAAGATTTAACCTTAAGACTTAACCCTAAGACTTATCCCTGAGACTTAACCCTAAGACTTATCCCCAAACCTTAACCTTAAGACTTATTATTAAGATTTAAATTTAAGACTGAATCTTAAGACATAATACTGAGGCTTAACCTTAAGACTTATCCCTAAGACTTAACCCTGAGAATTTAATATAAGACTGAACCTTAGGATGTAACCCTAAGACTTAACACTATAACTTAACCGAAGACAACACTAAGACTTAAATTTAAGACTAAACTTTTAGACTTAACCCGAAGACGTAAACTTAAGAATTAAACATAAATCTTAACCCTGACACTTAACCCTAAGACGTATCCCAAAGACTTAAATTTAAGACTTAAACCTAAGACTCAAACCCTAGGACTTCAGATTTAACCTTAAGACTTAACACAAAGATTTAACCCTAAGATTTAGATTTATGAGTTAACCTTAAGACTTAATCCTAAGACTTAACACTAAGACTTAACCTTAAGACATAACCATAACACTTAAATCTAAGACTTAACCTTAACCCTTAACCGTAAGACATAACCTTAAGATTTAACGCTAAGACTCAAATTTACGTCTTATCCTTAAGGCTTAACCCTAAGACTTAAATTTAGGTCTTAACCTTAACAGTTAACCCTAAGACTTAACCCTGAGACTTAAACCTAAGACTTAACCCTAAGACATAACCCTGAGACTTAACCTTAAGACTTAACCTTAAAACTTAACCCTAGGACTTGAATTTAAGACTTAACCTTAAGACTTATCCCTAAGACTTAACCCTGAGACTTAAACCTAATACTTAATCTTAGAGACTTAACCCTTAGACTTAACCTTAAGACTTAACCCTAACACTTATAATTAAGACTTAACCTTGTGACTTAACCTTAAAAACTAAACCTGAGACTTAACCCTAAGACTTAAACTTAAAACTTAACCCTAAGACTTAACCCTATGATTTAAACCTAAGACTTAACTTAAACATAAGACTTAACCCTAAGGCATAACCCTGAGACTTAACCCTACGACTGAACCCTAAGACTAAACCCTAAGACTTAACCTTAAGACTTAACCCTAAGTCTTAACCCTGAGATTAACTGTGAGACTTAACCCAAGGATTTATCCCCAAGACTTAAAATTAAGACTTAAACTTATGACATAGCCATAAGGGGTAACCCTGAGATTAAATCTTATGACTTTAACCCTAAGACTTAATATTAATACTTAACCTTAAGACAACACCCTAAGACTTAACCCTAAGACAATAAACCTAAGACGTAACCTTAAATACTTAACTCTAAGTCTTAACCTTAAGACTTAACCCTAAGACATAACTCTAAGACTTAATCTTAAGTCTTAACCCTAAGATTTAACCTTAAGACGTGATCTTTAGGACATAACCCTAAGAATTAACCCTAAGACTTAAATTTAATACTTAACCCTAAGACTTAACCCTAAGACTTAATCCTAAGACATAACCCTGAGACTGAAACCTAAGACTTAACCTTAATGCTTAACCCTAAGTCATAACCCTGAGACTTAACATTGAAACTTAGCCTTGAAACTTAACCCTGAGACTTAACCCTAAGCCATATCCCCAAGACTTAACTCTAAGACGTAAACCTAAGACTCAATCCATAAGACTTAACCTTAAGACTTAACCCTAAGTCTCAGCCTTAAGACAGAACCTTACGACTTAACCCTGGGACTTAACCTTGAGACCTTACCTTGAGCCTTAACCCTGAGACTTATCCCTAAGACTTAACCATGAGACTTAACCTTCAGATTTACCGTTAAGTCTTAACTACAAGACTAAACCTTAAAACATAACCTTAAGACTTAACCGTAAGACATAAACCTGAGACTTAACCCTAAGACTTAACTAGAAGACTTAACCCTAAAACTTAACCTTAAGACTTAACCATAAAAATTAAGCCTAAGACTTAACCCTAAAACTTAACCTTAAGGCTCAACCTTAAGACTTGACGTTAAGACTTAAGTTTAAGACTTAACCTTAATACTTTACCCTAAGACGTAAGCCAAAAACTTAACCCTAAGACTTAACCCTAAAGACTTAACTATAAGACTTAACCCTAAGTCTTAACCTTAAGACCTAACTTTAATATTCAAACTTAACACTTAACCTTAGGAGTTAACCCTTAGACTTAACCTTATAACTTAACCCTAAGACATAACATTAAGAGGTAACCATAAGACTTAACTGTAAGACTTAACCTGACACTTCACATTAAGACTTAACCCTAAGAAACAATCCTAAAACTTAACCCTAAGGATTAACATAATGACTTCACCTTAAGACTTGATCCTAAGACTTCACCTTAAGACTTATCCCTAAGACATAACCCTAAGACTTAAATTTACGACTTAACCATAAGACTTAACCCTAAGACTTATCCCTAAGACATAACCCTAAGACTTAAATTTAGGACTTAACCACAAGACTTAACCCTAAGACTTAATACTAATACTTAACCTAAGACTTAACCCTGAGACTTAACCTTAAGACTTAACCCTAAGATTTAACCTTAAGACTTAACCCTAAGACTTATCCCTGAGACTTAACCCTAAGACTTATCCCCAAACCTTAACCTTAAGACTTATTATTAAGATTTAAATTTAAGACTGAATCTTAAGACATAATACTGAGGCTTAACCTTAAGACTTATCCCTAAGACTTAACCCTGAGAATTTAATATAAGACTGAACCTTAGGATGTAACCCTAAGACTTAACACTATAACTTAACCGAAGACAACACTAAGACTTAAATTTAAGACTAAACTTTTAGACTTAACCCGAAGACGTAAACTTAAGAATTAAACATAAATCTTAACCCTGACACTTAACCCTAAGACGTATCCCAAAGACTTAAATTTAAGACTTAAACCTAAGACTCAAACCCTAGGACTTCAGATTTAACCTTAAGACTTAACACAAAGATTTAACCCTAAGATTTAGATTTATGAGTTAACCTTAAGACTTAATCCTAAGACTTAACACTAAGACTTAACCTTAAGACATAACCATAACACTTAAATCTAAGACTTAACCTTAACACTTAACCGTAAGACATAACCTTAAGATTTAACGCTAAGACTCAAATTTACGTCTTATCCTTAAGGCTTAACCCTAAGACTTAAATTTAGGTCTTAACCTTAACAGTTAACCCTAAGACTTAACCCTGAGACTTAAACCTAAGACTTAACCCTAAGACATAACCCTGAGACTTAACCTTAAGACTTAACCTTAAAACTTAACCCTAGGACTTGAATTTAAGACTTAACCTTAAGACTTATCCCTAAGACTTAACCCTGAGACTTAAACCTAATACTTAATCTTAGAGACTTAACCCTTAGACTTAACCTTAAGACTTAACCCTAACACTTATAATTAAGACTTAACCTTGTGACTTAACCTTAAAAACTAAACCTGAGACTTAACCCTAAGACTTAAACTTAAAACTTAACCCTAAGACTTAACCCTATGATTTAAACCTAAGACTTAACTTAAACATAAGACTTAACCCTAAGGCATAACCCTGAGACTTAACCCTACGACTGAACCCTAAGACTAAACCCTAAGACTTAACCTTAAGACTTAACCCTAAGTCTTAACCCTGAGATTAACTGTGAGACTTAACCCAAGGATTTATCCCCAAGACTTAAAATTAAGACTTAAACTTATGACATAGCCATAAGGGGTAACCCTGAGATTAAATCTTATGACTTTAACCCTAAGACTTAATATTAATACTTAACCTTAAGACAACACCCTAAGACTTAACCCTAAGACAATAAACCTAAGACGTAACCTTAAATACTTAACTCTAAGTCTTAACCTTAAGACTTAACCCTAAGACATAACTCTAAGACTTAATCTTAAGTCTTAACCCTAAGATTTAACCTTAAGACGTGATCTTTAGGACATAACCCTAAGAATTAACCCTAAGACTTAAATTTAATACTTAACCCTAAGACTTAACCCTAAGACTTAATCCTAAGACATAACCCTGAGACTGAAACCTAAGACTTAACCTTAATGCTTAACCCTAAGTCATAACCCTGAGACTTAACATTGAAACTTAGCCTTGAAACTTAACCCTGAGACTTAACCCTAAGCCATATCCCCAAGACTTAACTCTAAGACGTAAACCTAAGACTCAATCCATAAGACTTAACCTTAAGACTTAACCCTAAGTCTCAGCCTTAAGACAGAACCTTACGACTTAACCCTGGGACTTAACCTTGAGACCTTACCTTGAGCCTTAACCCTGAGACTTATCCCTAAGACTTAACCATGAGACTTAACCTTCAGATTTACCGTTAAGTCTTAACTACAAGACTAAACCTTAAAACATAACCTTAAGACTTAACCGTAAGACATAAACCTGAGACTTAACCCTAAGACTTAACTAGAAGACTTAACCCTAAAACTTAACCTTAAGACTTAACCATAAAAATTAAGCCTAAGACTTAACCCTAAAACTTAACCTTAAGGCTCAACCTTAAGACTTGACGTTAAGACTTAAGTTTAAGACTTAACCTTAATACTTTACCCTAAGACGTAAGCCAAAAACTTAACCCTAAGACTTAACCCTAAAGACTTAACTATAAGACTTAACCCTAAGTCTTAACCTTAAGACCTAACTTTAATATTCAAACTTAACACTTAACCTTAGGAGTTAACCCTTAGACTTAACCTTATAACTTAACCCTAAGACATAACATTAAGAGGTAACCATAAGACTTAACTGTAAGACTTAACCTGACACTTAACATTAAGACTTAACCCTAAGAAACAATCCTAAAACTTAACCCTAAGGATTAACATAATGACTTCACCTTAAGACTTGATCCTAAGACTTCACCTTAAGACTTATCCCTAAGACATAACCCTAAGACTTAAATTTACGACTTAACCATAAGACTTAACCCTAAGACTTATCCCTAAGACATAACCCTAAGACTTAAATTTAGGACTTAACCACAAGACTTAACCCTAAGACTTAATACTAATACTTAACCTAAGACTTAACCCTGAGACTTAACCTTAAGACTTAACCCTAAGATTTAACCTTAAGACTTAACCCTAAGACTTATCCCTGAGACTTAACCCTAAGACTTATCCCTGAGACTTAACCCTAAGACTTATCCCCAAACCTTAACCTTAAGACTTATTATTAAGATTTAAATTTAAGACTGAATCTTAAGACATAATACTAAGGCTTAACCTTAAGACTTATCCCTAAGACTTAACCCTGAGAATTTAATATAAGACTGAACCTTAGGATGTAACCCTAAGACTTAACACTATAACTTAACCGAAGACAACACTAAGACTTAAATTTAAGACTAAACTTTTAGACTTAACCCTAAGACGTAAACTTAAGAATTAAACATAAATCTTAACCCTGACACTTAACCCTAAGACGTATCCCAAAGACTTAAATTTAAGACTTAAACCTAAGACTCAAACCCTAGGACTTCAGATTTAACCTTAAGACTTAACACAAAGATTTAACCCTAAGATTTAGATTTATGAGTTAACCTTAAGACTTAATCCTAAGACTTAACACTAAGACTTAACCTTAAGACATAACCATAACACTTAAATCTAAGACTTAACCTTAACACTTAACCGTAAGACATAACCTTAAGATTTAACGCTAAGACTCAAATTTACGTCTTATCCTTAAGGCTTAACCCTAAGACTTAAATTTAGGTCTTAACCTTAACAGTTAACCCTAAGACTTAACCCTGAGACTTAAACCTAAGACTTAACCCTAAGACATAACCCTGAGACTTAACCTTAAGACTTAACCTTAAAACTTAACCCTAGGACTTGAATTTAAGACTTAACCTTAAGACTTATCCCTAAGACTTAACCCTGAGACTTAAACCTAATACTTAATCTTAGAGACTTAACCCTTAGACTTAACCTTAAGACTTAACCCTAACACTTATAATTAAGACTTAACCTTGTGACTTAACCTTAAAAACTAAACCTGAGACTTAACCCTAAGACTTAAACTTAAAACTTAACCCTAAGACTTAACCCTATGATTTAAACCTAAGACTTAACTTAAACATAAGACTTAACCCTAAGGCATAACCCTGAGACTTAACCCTACGACTGAACCCTAAGACTAAACCCTAAGACTTAACCTTAAGACTTAACCCTAAGTCTTAACCCTGAGATTAACCGTGAGACTTAACCCAAAGATTTATCCCCAAGACTTAAAATTAAGACTTAAACTTATGACATAACCATAAGAGTTAACCCTGAGATTAAATCTTATGACTTTAACCCTAAGACTTAATATTAATACTTAACCTTAAGACAACACCCTAAGACTTAACCCTAAGACAATAAACCTAAGACGTAACCTTAAATACTTAACTCTAAGTCTTAACCTTAAGACTTAACCCTAAGACATAACTCTAAGACTTAATCTTAAGTCTTAACCTTAAGACCTAACCCTAAGATTTAACCTTAAGACGTGATCTTTAGGACATAACCCTAAGAATTAACCCTAAGACTTAAATTTAATACTTAACCCTAAGACTTAACCCTAAGACTTAATCCTAAGACATAACCCTGAGACTGAAACCTAAGACTTAACCTTAATGCTTAACCCTAAGTCATAACCCTGAGACTTAACATTGAAACTTAGCCTTGAAACTTAACCCTGAGACTTAACCCTAAGCCATATCCCCAAGACTTACCTCTAAGACGTAAACCTAAGACTCAATCCATAAGACTTAACCTTAAGACTTAACCCTAAGTCTCAGCCTTAAGACAGAACCTTACGACTTAACCCTGGGACTTAACCTTGAGACCTTACCTTGAGCCTTAACCCTGAGACTTATCCCTAAGACTTAACCATGAGACTTAACCTTCAGATTTACCGTTAAGTCTTAACTACAAGACTAAACCTTAAAACATAACCTTAAGACTTAACCGTAAGACATAAACCTGAGACTTAACCCTAAGACTTAACTAGAAGACTTAACCCTAAAACTTAACCTTAAGACTTAACCCTAAAAATTAAGCCTAAGACTTAACCCTAAAACTTAACCTTAAGGCTCAACCTTAAGACTTGACGTTAAGACTTAAGTTTAAGACTTAACCTTAATACTTTACCCTAAGACGTAAGCCAAAAACTTAACCCTAAGACTTAACCCTAAAGACTTAACTATAAGACTTAACCCTAAGTCTTAACCTTAAGACCTAACTTTAATATTCAAACTTAACACTTAACCTTAGGAGTTAACCCTTAGACTTAACCTTATAACTTAACCCTAAGACATAACATTAAGAGGTAACCATAAGACTTAACTGTAAGACTTAACCTGACACTTAACATTAAGACTTAACCCTAAGAAACAATCCTAAAACTTAACCCTAAGGATTAACATAATGACTTCACCTTAAGACTTGATCCTAAGACTTCACCTTAAGACTTATCCCTAAGACATAACCCTAAGACTTAAATTTACGACTTAACCATAAGACTTAACCCTAAGACTTATCCCTAAGACATAACCCTAAGACTTAAATTTAGGACTTAACCACAAGACTTAACCCTAAGACTTAATACTAATACTTAACCTAAGACTTAACCCTGAGACTTAACCTTAAGACTTAACCCTAAGATTTAACCTTAAGACTTAACCCTAAGACTTATCCCTGAGACTTAACCCTAAGACTTATCCCCAAACCTTAACCTTAAGACTTATTATTAAGATTTAAATTTAAGACTGAATCTTAAGACATAATACTAAGGCTTAACCTTAAGACTTATCCCTAAGACTTAACCCTGAGAATTTAATATAAGACTGAACCTTAGGATGTAACCCTAAGACTTAACACTATAACTTAACCTAAGACAACACTAAGACTTAAATTTAAGACTAAACTTTTAGACTTAACCCTAAGACGTAAACTTAAGAATTAAACATAAATCTTAACCCTGACACTTAACCCTAAGACGTATCCCAAAGACTTAAATTTAAGACTTAAACCTAAGACTCAAACCCTAGGACTTAAGATTTAACCTTAAGACTTAACACAAAGATTTAACCCTAAGATTTAGATTTATGAGTTAACCTTAAGACTTAATCCTAAGACTTAACACTAAGACTTAACCTTAAGACATAACCATAACACTTAAATCTAAGACTTAACCTTAACACTTAACCGTAAGACATAACCTTAAGATTTAACGCTAAGACTCAAATTTACGTCTTATCCTTAAGGCTTAACCCTAAGACTTAAATTTAGGTCTTAACCTTAACAGTTAACCCTAAGACTTAACCCTGAGACTTAAACCTAAGACTTAACCCTAAGACATAACCCTGAGACTTAACCTTAAAACTTAACCCTAGGACTTGAATTTAAGACTTAACCTTAAGACTTATCCCTAAGACTTAACCCTGAGACTTAAACCTAATACTTAATCTTAGAGACTTAACCCTTAGACTTAACCTTAAGACTTAACCCTAACACTTATAATTAAGACTTAACCTTAAGACTTAACCTTGTGACTTAACCTTAAAAACTAAACCTGAGACTTAACCCTAAGACTTAAACTTAAAACTTAACCCTAAGACTTAACCCTATGATTTAAACCTAAGACTTAACTTAAACATAAGACTTAACCCTAAGGCATAACCCTGAGACTTAACCCTACGACTGAACCCTAAGACTAAACCCTAAGACTTAACCTTAAGACTTAACCCTAAGTCTTAACCCTGAGATTAACCGTGAGACTTAACCCAAGGATTTATCCCCAAGACTTAAAATTAAGACTTAAACTTATGACATAGCCATAAGAGTTAACCCTGAGATTAAATCTTATGACTTTAACCCTAAGACTTAATATTAATACTTAACCTTAAGACAACACCCTAAGACTTAACCCTAAGACAATAAACCTAAGACGTAACCTTAAATACTTAACTCTAAGTCTTAACCTTAAGACTTAACCCTAAGACATAACTCTAAGACTTAATCTTAAGTCTTAACCCTAAGATTTAACCTTAAGACGTGATCTTTAGGACATAACCCTAAGAATTAACCCTAAGACTTAAATTTAATACTTAACCCTAAGACTTAACCCTAAGACTTAATCCTAAGACATAACCCTGAGACTGAAACCTAAGACTTAACCTTAATGCTTAACCCTAAGTCATAACCCTGAGACTTAACATTGAAACTTAGCCTTGAAACTTAACCCTGAGACTTAACCCTAAGCCATATCCCCAAGACTTAACTCTAAGACGTAAACCTAAGACTCAATCCATAAGACTTAACCTTAAGACTTAACCCTAAGTCTCAGCCTTAAGACAGAACCTTACGACTTAACCCTGGGACTTAACCTTGAGACCTTACCTTGAGCCTTAACCCTGAGACTTATCCCTAAGACTTAACCATGAGACTTAACCTTCAGATTTACCGTTAAGTCTTAACTACAAGACTAAACCTTAAAACATAACCTTAAGACTTAACCGTAAGACATAAACCTGAGACTTAACCCTAAGACTTAACTAGAAGACTTAACCCTAAAACTTAACCTTAAGACTTAACCATAAAAATTAAGCCTAAGACTTAACCCTAAAACTTAACCTTAAGGCTCAACCTTAAGACTTGACGTTAAGACTTAAGTTTAAGACTTAACCTTAATACTTTACCCTAAGACGTAAGCCAAAAACTTAACCCTAAGACTTAACCCTAAAGACTTAACTATAAGACTTAACCCTAAGTCTTAACCTTAAGACCTAACTTTAATATTCAAACTTAACACTTAACCTTAGGAGTTAACCCTTAGACTTAACCTTATAACTTAACCCTAAGACATAACATTAAGAGGTAACCATAAGACTTAACTGTAAGACTTAACCTGACACTTAACATTAAGACTTAACCCTAAGAAACAATCCTAAAACTTAACCCTAAGGATTAACATAATGACTTCACCTTAAGACTTGATCCTAAGACTTCACCTTAAGACTTATCCCTAAGACATAACCCTAAGACTTAAATTTACGACTTAACCATAAGACTTAACCCTAAGACTTATCCCTAAGACATAACCCTAAGACTTAAATTTAGGACTTAACCACAAGACTTAACCCTAAGACTTAATACTAATACTTAACCTAAGACTTAACCCTGAGACTTAACCTTAAGACTTAACCCTAAGATTTAACCTTAAGACTTAACCCTAAGACTTATCCCTGAGACTTAACCCTAAGACTTATCCCTGAGACTTAACCCTAAGACTTATCCCCAAACCTTAACCTTAAGACTTATTATTAAGATTTAAATTTAAGACTGAATCTTAAGACATAATACTAAGGCTTAACCTTAAGACTTATCCCTAAGACTTAACCCTGAGAATTTAATATAAGACTGAACCTTAGGATGTAACCCTAAGACTTAACACTATAACTTAACCGAAGACAACACTAAGACTTAAATTTAAGACTAAACTTTTAGACTTAACCCGAAGACGTAAACTTAAGAATTAAACATAAATCTTAACCCTGACACTTAACCCTAAGACGTATCCCAAAGACTTAAATTTAAGACTTAAACCTAAGACTCAAACCCTAGGACTTCAGATTTAACCTTAAGACTTAACACAAAGATTTAACCCTAAGATTTAGATTTATGAGTTAACCTTAAGACTTAATCCTAAGACTTAACACTAAGACTTAACCTTAAGACATAACCATAACACTTAAATCTAAGACTTAACCTTAACACTTAACCGTAAGACATAACCTTAAGATTTAACGCTAAGACTCAAATTTACGTCTTATCCTTAAGGCTTAACCCTAAGACTTAAATTTAGGTCTTAACCTTAACAGTTAACCCTAAGACTTAACCCTGAGACTTAAACCTAAGACTTAACCCTAAGACATAACCCTGAGACTTAACCTTAAGACTTAACCTTAAAACTTAACCCTAGGACTTGAATTTAAGACTTAACCTTAAGACTTATCCCTAAGACTTAACCCTGAGACTTAAACCTAATACTTAATCTTAGAGACTTAACCCTTAGACTTAACCTTAAGACTTAACCCTAACACTTATAATTAAGACTTAACCTTAAGACTTAACCCTAACACTTATAATTAAGACTTAACCTTGTGACTTAACCTTAAAAACTAAACCTGAGACTTAACCCTAAGACTTAAACTTAAAACTTAACCCTAAGACTTAACCCTATGATTTAAACCTAAGACTTAACTTAAACATAAGACTTAACCCTAAGGCATAACCCTGAGACTTAACCCTACGACTGAACCCTAAGACTAAACCCTAAGACTTAACCTTAAGACTTAACCCTAAGTCTTAACCCTGAGATTAACCGTGAGACTTAACCCAAGGATTTATCCCCAAGACTTAAAATTAAGACTTAAACTTATGACATAGCCATAAGAGTTAACCCTGAGATTAAATCTTATGACTTTAACCCTAAGACTTAATATTAATACTTAACCTTAAGACAACACCCTAAGACTTAACCCTAAGACAATAAACCTAAGACGTAACCTTAAATACTTAACTCTAAGTCTTAACCTTAAGACTTAACCCTAAGACATAACTCTAAGACTTAATCTTAAGTCTTAACCTTAAGACCTAACCCTAAGATTTAACCTTAAGACGTGATCTTTAGGACATAACCCTAAGAATTAACCCTAAGACTTAAATTTAATACTTAACCCTAAGACTTAACCCTAAGACTTAATCCTAAGACATAACCCTGAGACTGAAACCTAAGACTTAACCTTAATGCTTAACCCTAAGTCATAACCCTGAGACTTAACATTGAAACTTAGCCTTGAAACTTAACCCTGAGACTTAACCCTAAGCCATATCCCCAAGACTTAACTCTAAGACGTAAACCTAAGACTCAATCCATAAGACTTAACCTTAAGACTTAACCCTAAGTCTCAGCCTTAAGACAGAACCTTACGACTTAACCCTGGGACTTAACCTTGAGACCTTACCTTGAGCCTTAACCCTGAGACTTATCCCTAAGACTTAACCATGAGACTTAACCTTCAGATTTACCGTTAAGTCTTAACTACAAGACTAAACCTTAAAACATAACCTTAAGACTTAACCGTAAGACATAAACCTGAGACTTAACCCTAAGACTTAACTAGAAGACTTAACCCTAAAACTTAACCTTAAGACTTAACCCTAAAAATTAAGCCTAAGACTTAACCCTAAAACTTAACCTTAAGGCTCAACCTTAAGACTTGACGTTAAGACTTAAGTTTAAGACTTAACCTTAATACTTTACCCTAAGACGTAAGCCAAAAACTTAACCCTAAGACTTAACCCTAAAGACTTAACTATAAGACTTAACCCTAAGTCTTAACCTTAAGACCTAACTTTAATATTCAAACTTAACACTTAACCTTAGGAGTTAACCCTTAGACTTAACCTTATAACTTAACCCTAAGACATAACATTAAGAGGTAACCATAAGACTTAACTGTAAGACTTAACCTGACACTTAACATTAAGACTTAACCCTAAGAAACAATCCTAAAACTTAACCCTAAGGATTAACATAATGACTTCACCTTAAGACTTGATCCTAAGACTTCACCTTAAGACTTATCCCTAAGACATAACCCTAAGACTTAAATTTACGACTTAACCATAAGACTTAACCCTAAGACTTATCCCTAAGACATAACCCTAAGACTTAAATTTAGGACTTAACCACAAGACTTAACCCTAAGACTTAATACTAATACTTAACCTAAGACTTAACCCTGAGACTTAACCTTAAGATTAACCCTAAGATTTAACCTTAAGACTTAACCCTAAGACTTATCCCTGAGACTTAACCCTAAGACTTATCCCTGAGACTTAACCCTAAGACTTATCCCCAAACCTTAACCTTAAGACTTATTATTAAGATTTAAATTTAAGACTGAATCTTAAGACATAATACTAAGGCTTAACCTTAAGACTTATCCCTAAGACTTAACCCTGAGAATTTAATATAAGACTGAACCTTAGGATGTAACCCTAAGACTTAACACTATAACTTAACCGAAGACAACACTAAGACTTAAATTTAAGACTAAACTTTTAGACTTAACCCTAAGACGTAAACTTAAGAATTAAACATAAATCTTAACCCTGACACTTAACCCTAAGACGTATCCCAAAGACTTAAATTTAAGACTTAAACCTAAGACTCAAACCCTAGGACTTCAGATTTAACCTTAAGACTTAACACAAAGATTTAACCCTAAGATTTAGATTTATGAGTTAACCTTAAGACTTAATCCTAAGACTTAACACTAAGACTTAACCTTAAGACATAACCATAACACTTAAATCTAAGACTTAACCTTAACACTTAACCGTAAGACATAACCTTAAGATTTAACGCTAAGACTCAAATTTACGTCTTATCCTTAAGGCTTAACCCTAAGACTTAAATTTAGGTCTTAACCTTAACAGTTAACCCTAAGACTTAACCCTGAGACTTAAACCTAAGACTTAACCCTAAGACATAACCCTGAGACTTAACCTTAAGACTTAACCCTAGGACTTGAATTTAAGACTTAACCTTAAGACTTATCCCTAAGACTTAACCCTGAGACTTAAACCTAATACTTAATCTTAGAGACTTAACCCTTAGACTTAACCTTAAGACTTAACCCTAACACTTATAATTAAGACTTAACCTTGTGACTTAACCTTAAAAACTAAACCTGAGACTTAACCCTAAGACTTAAACTTAAAACTTAACCCTAAGACTTAACCCTATGATTTAAACCTAAGACTTAACTTAAACATAAGACTTAACCCTAAGGCATAACCCTGAGACTTAACCCTACGACTGAACCCTAAGACTAAACCCTAAGACTTAACCTTAAGACTTAACCCTAAGTCTTAACCCTGAGATTAACCGTGAGACTTAACCCAAGGATTTATCCCCAAGACTTAAAATTAAGACTTAAACTTATGACATAGCCATAAGAGTTAACCCTGAGATTAAATCTTATGACTTTAACCCTAAGACTTAATATTAATACTTAACCTTAAGACAACACCCTAAGACTTAACCCTAAGACAATAAACCTAAGACGTAACCTTAAATACTTAACTCTAAGTCTTAACCTTAAGACTTAACCCTAAGACATAACTCTAAGACTTAATCTTAAGTCTTAACCTTAAGACCTAACCCTAAGATTTAACCTTAAGACGTGATCTTTAGGACATAACCCTAAGAATTAACCCTAAGACTTAAATTTAATACTTAACCCTAAGACTTAATCCTAAGACATAACCCTGAGACTGAAACCTAAGACTTAACCTTAATGCTTAACCCTAAGTCATAACCCTGAGACTTAACATTGAAACTTAGCCTTGAAACTTAACCCTGAGACTTAACCCTAAGCCATATCCCCAAGACTTAACTCTAAGACGTAAACCTAAGACTCAATCCATAAGACTTAACCTTAAGACTTAACCCTAAGTCTCAGCCTTAAGACAGAACCTTACGACTTAACCCTGGGACTTAACCTTGAGACCTTACCTTGAGCCTTAACCCTGAGACTTATCCCTAAGACTTAACCATGAGACTTAACCTTCAGATTTACCGTTAAGTCTTAACTACAAGACTAAACCTTAAAACATAACCTTAAGACTTAACCGTAAGACATAAACCTGAGACTTAACCCTAAGACTTAACTAGAAGACTTAACCCTAAAACTTAACCTTAAGACTTAACCATAAAAATTAAGCCTAAGACTTAACCCTAAAACTTAACCTTAAGGCTCAACCTTAAGACTTGACGTTAAGACTTAAGTTTAAGACTTAACCTTAATACTTTACCCTAAGACGTAAGCCAAAAACTTAACCCTAAGACTTAACCCTAAAGACTTAACTATAAGACTTAACCCTAAGTCTTAACCTTAAGACCTAACTTTAATATTCAAACTTAACACTTAACCTTAGGAGTTAACCCTTAGACTTAACCTTATAACTTAACCCTAAGACATAACATTAAGAGGTAACCATAAGACTTAACTGTAAGACTTAACCTGACACTTAACATTAAGACTTAACCCTAAGAAACAATCCTAAAACTTAACCCTAAGGATTAACATAATGACTTCACCTTAAGACTTGATCCTAAGACTTCACCTTAAGACTTATCCCTAAGACATAACCCTAAGACTTAAATTTACGACTTAACCATAAGACTTAACCCTAAGACTTATCCCTAAGACATAACCCTAAGACTTAAATTTAGGACTTAACCACAAGACTTAACCCTAAGACTTAATACTAATACTTAACCTAAGACTTAACCCTGAGACTTAACCTTAAGACTTAACCCTAAGATTTAACCTTAAGACTTAACCCTAAGACTTATCCCTGAGACTTAACCCTAAGACTTATCCCTGAGACTTAACCCTAAGACTTATCCCCAAACCTTAACCTTAAGACTTATTATTAAGATTTAAATTTAAGACTGAATCTTAAGACATAATACTAAGGCTTAACCTTAAGACTTATCCCTAAGACTTAACCCTGAGAATTTAATATAAGACTGAACCTTAGGATGTAACCCTAAGACTTAACACTATAACTTAACCGAAGACAACACTAAGACTTAAATTTAAGACTAAACTTTTAGACTTAACCCGAAGACGTAAACTTAAGAATTAAACATAAATCTTAACCCTGACACTTAACCCTAAGACGTATCCCAAAGACTTAAATTTAAGACTTAAACCTAAGACTCAAACCCTAGGACTTCAGATTTAACCTTAAGACTTAACACAAAGATTTAACCCTAAGATTTAGATTTATGAGTTAACCTTAAGACTTAATCCTAAGACTTAACACTAAGACTTAACCTTAAGACATAACCATAACACTTAAATCTAAGACTTAACCTTAACACTTAACCGTAAGACATAACCTTAAGATTTAACGCTAAGACTCAAATTTACGTCTTATCCTTAAGGCTTAACCCTAAGACTTAAATTTAGGTCTTAACCTTAACAGTTAACCCTAAGACTTAACCCTGAGACTTAAACCTAAGACTTAACCCTAAGACATAACCCTGAGACTTAACCTTAAGACTTAACCTTAAAACTTAACCCTAGGACTTGAATTTAAGACTTAACCTTAAGACTTATCCCTAAGACTTAACCCTGAGACTTAAACCTAATACTTAATCTTAGAGACTTAACCCTTAGACTTAACCTTATAACTTAACCCTAAGACATAACATTAAGAGGTAACCATAAGACTTAACTGTAAGACTTAACCTGACACTTAACATTAAGACTTAACCCTAAGAAACAATCCTAAAACTTAACCCTAAGGATTAACATAATGACTTCACCTTAAGACTTGATCCTAAGACTTCAGCTTAAGACTTATCCCTAAGACATAACCCTAAGACTTAAATTTACGACTTAACCATAAGACTTAACCCTAAGACTTATCCCTAAGACATAACCCTAAGACTTAAATTTAGGACTTAACCACAAGACTTAACCCTAAGACTTAATACTAATACTTAACCTAAGACTTAACCCTGAGACTTAACCTTAAGACTTAACCCTAAGATTTAACCTTAAGACTTAACCCTAAGACTTATCCCTGAGACTTAACCCTAAGACTTATCCCTGAGACTTAACCCTAAGACTTATCCCCAAACCTTAACCTTAAGACTTATTATTAAGATTTAAATTTAAGTCTGAATCTTAAGACATAATACTAAGGCTTAACCTTAAGACTTATCCCTAAGACTTAACCCTGAGAATTTAATATAAGACTGAACCTTAGGATGTAACCCTAAGACTTAACACTATAACTTAACCGAAGACAACACTAAGACTTAAATTTAAGACTAAACTTTTAGACTTAACCCTAAGACGTAAACTTAAGAATTAAACATAAATCTTAACCCTGACACTTAACCCTAAGACGTATCCCAAAGACTTAAATTTAAGACTTAAACCTAAGACTCAAACCCTAGGACTTCAGATTTAACCTTAAGACTTAACACAAAGATTTAACCCTAAGATTTAGATTTATGAGTTAACCTTAAGACTTAATCCTAAGACTTAACACTAAGACTTAACCTTAAGACATAACCATAACACTTAAATCTAAGACTTAACCTTAACACTTAACCGTAAGACATAACCTTAAGATTTAACGCTAAGACTCAAATTTACGTCTTATCCTTAAGGCTTAACCCTAAGACTTAAATTTAGGTCTTAACCTTAACAGTTAACCCTAAGACTTAACCCTGAGACTTAAACCTAAGACTTAACCCTAAGACATAACCCTGAGACTTAACCTTAAGACTTAACCTTAAAACTTAACCCTAGGACTTGAATTTAAGACTTAACCTTAAGACTTATCCCTAAGACTTAACCCTGAGACTTAAACCTAATACTTAATCTTAGAGACTTAACCCTTAGACTTAACCTTAAGACTTAACCCTAACACTTATAATTAAGACTTAACCTTGTGACTTAACCTTAAAAACTAAACCTGAGACTTAACCCTAAGACTTAAACTTAAAACTTAACCCTAAGACTTAACCCTATGATTTAAACCTAAGACTTAACTTAAACATAAGACTTAACCCTAAGGCATAACCCTGAGACTTAACCCTACGACTGAACCCTAAGACTAAACCCTAAGACTTAACCTTAAGACTTAACCCTAAGTCTTAACCCTGAGATTAACCGTGAGACTTAACCCAAGGATTTATCCCCAAGACTTAAAATTAAGACTTAAACTTATGACATAGCCATAAGAGTTAACCCTGAGATTAAATCTTATGACTTTAACCCTAAGACTTAATATTAATACTTAACCTTAAGACAACACCCTAAGACTTAACCCTAAGACAATAAACCTAAGACGTAACCTTAAATACTTAACTCTAAGTCTTAACCTTAAGACTTAACCCTAAGACATAACTCTAAGACTTAATCTTAAGTCTTAACCTTAAGACCTAACCCTAAGATTTAACCTTAAGACGTGATCTTTAGGACATAACCCTACGAATTAACCCTAAGACTTAAATTTAATACTTAACCCTAAGACTTAACCCTAAGACTTAATCCTAAGACATAACCCTGAGACTGAAACCTAAGACTTAACCTTAATGCTTAACCCTAAGTCATAACCCTGAGACTTAACATTGAAACTTAGCCTTGAAACTTAACCCTGAGACTTAACCCTAAGCCATATCCCCAAGACTTAACTCTAAGACGTAAACCTAAGACTCAATCCATAAGACTTAACCTTAAGACTTAACCCTAAGTCTCAGCCTTAAGACAGAACCTTACGACTTAACCCTGGGACTTAACCTTGAGACCTTACCTTGAGCCTTAACCCTGAGACTTATCCCTAAGACTTAACCATGAGACTTAACCTTCAGATTTACCGTTAAGTCTTAACTACAAGACTAAACCTTAAAACATAACCTTAAGACTTAACCGTAAGACATAAACCTGAGACTTAACCCTAAGACTTAACTAGAAGACTTAACCCTAAAACTTAACCTTAAGACTTAACCATAAAAATTAAGCCTAAGACTTAACCCTAAAACTTAACCTTAAGGCTCAACCTTAAGACTTGACGTTAAGACTTAAGTTTAAGACTTAACCTTAATACTTTACCCTAAGACGTAAGCCAAAAACTTAACCCTAAGACTTAACCCTAAAGACTTAACTATAAGACTTAACCCTAAGTCTTAACCTTAAGACCTAACTTTAATATTCAAACTTAACACTTAACCTTAGGAGTTAACCCTTAGACTTAACCTTATAACTTAACCCTAAGACATAACATTAAGAGGTAACCATAAGACTTAACTGTAAGACTTAACCTGACACTTAACATTAAGACTTAACCCTAAGAAACAATCCTAAAACTTAACCCTAAGGATTAACATAATGACTTCACCTTAAGACTTGATCCTAAGACTTCACCTTAAGACTTATCCCTAAGACATAACCCTAAGACTTAAATTTACGACTTAACCATAAGACTTAACCCTAAGACTTATCCCTAAGACATAACCCTAAGACTTAAATTTAGGACTTAACCACAAGACTTAACCCTAAGACTTAATACTAATACTTAACCTAAGACTTAACCCTGAGACTTAACCTTAAGACTTAACCCTAAGATTTAACCTTAAGACTTAACCCTAAGACTTATCCCTGAGACTTAACCCTAAGACTTATCCCTGAGACTTAACCCTAAGACTTATCCCCAAACCTTAACCTTAAGACTTATTATTAAGATTTAAATTTAAGACTGAATCTTAAGACATAATACTAAGGCTTAACCTTAAGACTTATCCCTAAGACTTAACCCTGAGAATTTAATATAAGACTGAACCTTAGGATGTAACCCTAAGACTTAACACTATAACTTAACCGAAGACAACACTAAGACTTAAATTTAAGACTAAACTTTTAGACTTAACCCTAAGACGTAAACTTAAGAATTAAACATAAATCTTAACCCTGACACTTAACCCTAAGACGTATCCCAAAGACTTAAATTTAAGACTTAAACCTAAGACTCAAACCCTAGGACTTAAGATTTAACCTTAAGACTTAACACAAAGATTTAACCCTAAGATTTAGATTTATGAGTTAACCTTAAGACTTAATCCTAAGACTTAACACTAAGACTTAACCTTAAGACATAACCATAACACTTAAATCTAAGACTTAACCTTAACACTTAACCGTAAGACATAACCTTAAGATTTAACGCTAAGACTCAAATTTACGTCTTATCCTTAAGGCTTAACCCTAAGACTTAAATTTAGGTCTTAACCTTAACAGTTAACCCTAAGACTTAACCCTGAGACTTAAACCTAAGACTTAACCCTAAGACATAACCCTGAGACTTAACCTTAAGACTTAACCTTAAAACTTAACCCTAGGACTTGAATTTAAGACTTAACCTTAAGACTTATCCCTAAGACTTAACCCTGAGACTTAAACCTAATACTTAATCTTAGAGACTTAACCCTTAGACTTAACCTTAAGACTTAACCCTAACACTTATAATTAAGACTTAACCTTGTGACTTAACCTTAAAAACTAAACCTGAGACTTAACCCTAAGACTTAAACTTAAAACTTAACCCTAAGACTTAACCCTATGATTTAAACCTAAGACTTAACTTAAACATAAGACTTAACCCTAAGGCATAACCCTGAGACTTAACCCTACGACTGAACCCTAAGACTAAACCCTAAGACTTAACCTTAAGACTTAACCCTAAGTCTTAACCCTGAGATTAACTGTGAGACTTAACCCAAGGATTTATCCCCAAGACTTAAAATTAAGACTTAAACTTATGACATAGCCATAAGGGGTAACCCTGAGATTAAATCTTATGACTTTAACCCTAAGACTTAATATTAATACTTAACCTTAAGACAACACCCTAAGACTTAACCCTAAGACAATAAACCTAAGACGTAACCTTAAATACTTAACTCTAAGTCTTAACCTTAAGACTTAACCCTAAGACATAACTCTAAGACTTAATCTTAAGTCTTAACCCTAAGATTTAACCTTAAGACGTGATCTTTAGGACATAACCCTAAGAATTAACCCTAAGACTTAAATTTAATACTTAACCCTAAGACTTAACCCTAAGACTTAATCCTAAGACATAACCCTGAGACTGAAACCTAAGACTTAACCTTAATGCTTAACCCTAAGTCATAACCCTGAGACTTAACATTGAAACTTAGCCTTGAAACTTAACCCTGAGACTTAACCCTAAGCCATATCCCCAAGACTTAACTCTAAGACGTAAACCTAAGACTCAATCCATAAGACTTAACCTTAAGACTTAACCCTAAGTCTCAGCCTTAAGACAGAACCTTACGACTTAACCCTGGGACTTAACCTTGAGACCTTACCTTGAGCCTTAACCCTGAGACTTATCCCTAAGACTTAACCATGAGACTTAACCTTCAGATTTACCGTTAAGTCTTAACTACAAGACTAAACCTTAAAACATAACCTTAAGACTTAACCGTAAGACATAAACCTGAGACTTAACCCTAAGACTTAACTAGAAGACTTAACCCTAAAACTTAACCTTAAGACTTAACCATAAAAATTAAGCCTAAGACTTAACCCTAAAACTTAACCTTAAGGCTCAACCTTAAGACTTGACGTTAAGACTTAAGTTTAAGACTTAACCTTAATACTTTACCCTAAGACGTAAGCCAAAAACTTAACCCTAAGACTTAACCCTAAAGACTTAACTATAAGACTTAACCCTAAGTCTTAACCTTAAGACCTAACTTTAATATTCAAACTTAACACTTAACCTTAGGAGTTAACCCTTAGACTTAACCTTATAACTTAACCCTAAGACATAACATTAAGAGGTAACCATAAGACTTAACTGTAAGACTTAACCTGACACTTAACATTAAGACTTAACCCTAAGAAACAATCCTAAAACTTAACCCTAAGGATTAACATAATGACTTCACCTTAAGACTTGATCCTAAGACTTCACCTTAAGACTTATCCCTAAGACATAACCCTAAGACTTAAATTTACGACTTAACCATAAGACTTAACCCTAAGACTTATCCCTAAGACATAACCCTAAGACTTAAATTTAGGACTTAACCACAAGACTTAACCCTAAGACTTAATACTAATACTTAACCTAAGACTTAACCCTGAGACTTAACCTTAAGACTTAACCCTAAGATTTAACCTTAAGACTTAACCCTAAGACTTATCCCTGAGACTTAACCCTAAGACTTATCCCTGAGACTTAACCCTAAGACTTATCCCCAAACCTTAACCTTAAGACTTATTATTAAGATTTAAATTTAAGACTGAATCTTAAGACATAATACTAAGGCTTAACCTTAAGACTTATCCCTAAGACTTAACCCTGAGAATTTAATATAAGACTGAACCTTAGGATGTAACCCTAAGACTTAACACTATAACTTAACCGAAGACAACACTAAGACTTAAATTTAAGACTAAACTTTTAGACTTAACCCTAAGACGTAAACTTAAGAATTAAACATAAATCTTAACCCTGACACTTAACCCTAAGACGTATCCCAAAGACTTAAATTTAAGACTTAAACCTAAGACTCAAACCCTAGGACTTCAGATTTAACCTTAAGACTTAACACAAAGATTTAACCCTAAGATTTAGATTTATGAGTTAACCTTAAGACTTAATCCTAAGACTTAACACTAAGACTTAACCTTAAGACATAACCATAACACTTAAATCTAAGACTTAACCTTAACACTTAACCGTAAGACATAACCTTAAGATTTAACGCTAAGACTCAAATTTACGTCTTATCCTTAAGGCTTAACCCTAAGACTTAAATTTAGGTCTTAACCTTAACAGTTAACCCTAAGACTTAACCCTGAGACTTAAACCTAAGACTTAACCCTAAGACATAACCCTGAGACTTAACCTTAAGACTTAACCTTAAAACTTAACCCTAGGACTTGAATTTAAGACTTAACCTTAAGACTTATCCCTAAGACTTAACCCTGAGACTTAAACCTAATACTTAATCTTAGAGACTTAACCCTTAGACTTAACCTTAAGACTTAACCCTAACACTTATAATTAAGACTTAACCTTGTGACTTAACCTTAAAAACTAAACCTGAGACTTAACCCTAAGACTTAAACTTAAAACTTAACCCTAAGACTTAACCCTATGATTTAAACCTAAGACTTAACTTAAACATAAGACTTAACCCTAAGGCATAACCCTGAGACTTAACCCTACGACTGAACCCTAAGACTAAACCCTAAGACTTAACCTTAAGACTTAACCCTAAGTCTTAACCCTGAGATTAACCGTGAGACTTAACCCAAGGATTTATCCCCAAGACTTAAAATTAAGACTTAAACTTATGACATAGCCATAAGAGTTAACCCTGAGATTAAATCTTATGACTTTAACCCTAAGACTTAATATTAATACTTAACCTTAAGACAACACCCTAAGACTTAACCCTAAGACAATAAACCTAAGACGTAACCTTAAATACTTAACTCTAAGTCTTAACCTTAAGACTTAACCCTAAGACATAACTCTAAGACTTAATCTTAAGTCTTAACCTTAAGACCTAACCCTAAGATTTAACCTTAAGACGTGATCTTTAGGACATAACCCTAAGAATTAACCCTAAGACTTAAATTTAATACTTAACCCTAAGACTTAACCCTAAGACTTAATCCTAAGACATAACCCTGAGAGTGAAACCTAAGACTTAACCTTGAGACCTTACCTTGAGCCTTAACCCTGAGACTTATCCCTAAGACTTAACCATGAGACTTAACCTTCAGATTTACCGTTAAGTCTTAACTACAAGACTAAACCTTAAAACATAACCTTAAGACTTAACCGTAAGACATAAACCTGAGACTTAACCCTAAGACTTAACTAGAAGACTTAACCCTAAAACTTAACCTTAAGACTTAACCATAAAAATTAAGCCTAAGACTTAACCCTAAAACTTAACCTTAAGGCTCAACCTTAAGACTTGACGTTAAGACTTAAGTTTAAGACTTAACCTTAATACTTTACCCTAAGACGTAAGCCAAAAACTTAACCCTAAGACTTAACCCTAAAGACTTAACTATAAGACTTAACCCTAAGTCTTAACCTTAAGACCTAACTTTAATATTCAAACTTAACACTTAACCTTAGGAGTTAACCCTTAGACTTAACCTTATAACTTAACCCTAAGACATAACATTAAGAGGTAACCATAAGACTTAACTGTAAGACTTAACCTGACACTTAACATTAAGACTTAACCCTAAGAAACAATCCTAAAACTTAACCCTAAGGATTAACATAATGACTTCACCTTAAGACTTGATCCTAAGACTTCACCTTAAGACTTATCCCTAAGACATAACCCTAAGACTTAAATTTACGACTTAACCATAAGACTTAACCCTAAGACTTATCCCTAAGACATAACCCTAAGACTTAAATTTAGGACTTAACCACAAGACTTAACCCTAAGACTTAATACTAATACTTAACCTAAGACTTAACCCTGAGACTTAACCTTAAGACTTAACCCTAAGATTTAACCTTAAGACTTAACCCTAAGACTTATCCCTGAGACTTAACCCTAAGACTTATCCCTGAGACTTAACCCTAAGACTTATCCCCAAACCTTAACCTTAAGACTTATTATTAAGATTTAAATTTAAGACTGAATCTTAAGACATAATACTAAGGCTTAACCTTAAGACTTATCCCTAAGACTTAACCCTGAGAATTTAATATAAGACTGAACCTTAGGATGTAACCCTAAGACTTAACACTATAACTTAACCGAAGACAACACTAAGACTTAAATTTAAGACTAAACTTTTAGACTTAACCCTAAGACGTAAACTTAAGAATTAAACATAAATCTTAACCCTGACACTTAACCCTAAGACGTATCCCAAAGACTTAAATTTAAGACTTAAACCTAAGACTCAAACCCTAGGACTTAAGATTTAACCTTAAGACTTAACACAAAGATTTAACCCTAAGATTTAGATTTATGAGTTAACCTTAAGACTTAATCCTAAGACTTAACACTAAGACTTAACCTTAAGACATAACCATAACACTTAAATCTAAGACTTAACCTTAACACTTAACCGTAAGACATAACCTCAAGATTTAACGCTAAGACTCAAATTTACATCTTATCCTTAAGGCTTAACCCTAAGACTTAAATTTAGGTCTTAACCTTAACAGTTAACCCTAAGACTTAACCCTGAGACTTAAACCTAAGACTTAACCCTAAGACATAACCCTGAGACTTAACCTTAAGACTTAACCTTAAAACTTAACCCTAGGACTTGAACTTAAGACTTAACCTTAAGACTTATCCCTAAGACTTAACCCTGAGACTTAAACCTAATACTTAATCTTAGAGACTTAACCCTTAGACTTAACCTTAAGACTTAACCCTAACACTTATAATTAAGACTTAACCTTGTGACTTAACCTTAAAAACTAAACCTGAGACTTAACCCTAAGACTTAAACTTAAAACTTAACCCTAAGACTTAACCCTATGATTTAAACCTAAGACTTAACTTAAACATAAGACTTAACCCTAAGGCATAACCCTGAGACTTAACCCTACGACTGAACCCTAAGACTAAACCCTAAGACTTAACCTTAAGACTTAACCCTAAGTCTTAACCCTGAGATTAACCGTGAGACTTAACCCAAGGATTTATCCCCAAGACTTAAAATTAAGACTTAAACTTATGACATAGCCATAAGAGTTAACCCTGAGATTAAATCTTATGACTTTAACCCTAAGACTTAATATTAATACTTAACCTTAAGACAACACCCTAAGACTTAACCCTAAGACAATAAACCTAAGACGTAACCTTAAATACTTAACTCTAAGTCTTAACCTTAAGACTTAACCCTAAGACATAACTCTAAGACTTAATCTTAAGTCTTAACCTTAAGACCTAACCCTAAGATTTAACCTTAAGACGTGATCTTTAGGACATAACCCTAAGAATTAACCCTAAGACTTAAATTTAATACTTAACCCTAAGACTTAACCCTAAGACTTAATCCTAAGACATAACCCTGAGAGTGAAACCTAAGACTTAACCTTGAGACCTTACCTTGAGCCTTAACCCTGAGACTTATCCCTAAGACTTAACCATGAGACTTAACCTTCAGATTTACCGTTAAGTCTTAACTACAAGACTAAACCTTAAAACATAACCTTAAGACTTAACCGTAAGACATAAACCTGAGACTTAACCCTAAGACTTAACTAGAAGACTTAACCCTAAAACTTAACCTTAAGACTTAACCATAAAAATTAAGCCTAAGACTTAACCCTAAAACTTAACCTTAAGGCTCAACCTTAAGACTTGACGTTAAGACTTAAGTTTAAGACTTAACCTTAATACTTTACCCTAAGACGTAAGCCAAAAACTTAACCCTAAGACTTAACCCTAAAGACTTAACTATAAGACTTAACCCTAAGTCTTAACCTTAAGACCTAACTTTAATATTCAAACTTAACACTTAACCTTAGGAGTTAACCCTTAGACTTAACCTTATAACTTAACCCTAAGACATAACATTAAGAGGTAACCATAAGACTTAACTGTAAGACTTAACCTGACACTTAACATTAAGACTTAACCCTAAGAAACAATCCTAAAACTTAACCCTAAGGATTAACATAATGACTTCACCTTAAGACTTGATCCTAAGACTTCACCTTAAGACTTATCCCTAAGACATAACCCTAAGACTTAAATTTACGACTTAACCATAAGACTTAACCCTAAGACTTATCCCTAAGACATAACCCTAAGACTTAAATTTAGGACTTAACCACAAGACTTAACCCTAAGACTTAATACTAATACTTAACCTAAGACTTAACCCTGAGACTTAACCTTAAGACTTAACCCTAAGATTTAACCTTAAGACTTAACCCTAAGACTTATCCCTGAGACTTAACCCTAAGACTTATCCCTGAGACTTAACCCTAAGACTTATCCCCAAACCTTAACCTTAAGACTTATTATTAAGATTTAAATTTAAGACTGAATCTTAAGACATAATACTAAGGCTTAACCTTAAGACTTATCCCTAAGACTTAACCCTGAGAATTTAATATAAGACTGAACCTTAGGATGTAACCCTAAGACTTAACACTATAACTTAACCGAAGACAACACTAAGACTTAAATTTAAGACTAAACTTTTAGACTTAACCCTAAGACGTAAACTTAAGAATTAAACATAAATCTTAACCCTGACACTTAACCCTAAGACGTATCCCAAAGACTTAAATTTAAGACTTAAACCTAAGACTCAAACCCTAGGACTTAAGATTTAACCTTAAGACTTAACACAAAGATTTAACCCTAAGATTTAGATTTATGAGTTAACCTTAAGACTTAATCCTAAGACTTAACACTAAGACTTAACCTTAAGACATAACCATAACACTTAAATCTAAGACTTAACCTTAACACTTAACCGTAAGACATAACCTCAAGATTTAACGCTAAGACTCAAATTTACATCTTATCCTTAAGGCTTAACCCTAAGACTTAAATTTAGGTCTTAACCTTAACAGTTAACCCTAAGACTTAACCCTGAGACTTAAACCTAAGACTTAACCCTAAGACATAACCCTGAGACTTAACCTTAAGACTTAACCTTAAAACTTAACCCTAGGACTTGAACTTAAGACTTAACCTTAAGACTTATCCCTAAGACTTAACCCTGAGACTTAAACCTAATACTTAATCTTAGAGACTTAACCCTTAGACTTAACCTTAAGACTTAACCCTAACACTTATAATTAAGACTTAACCTTGTGACTTAACCTTAAAAACTAAACCTGAGACTTAACCCTAAGACTTAAACTTAAAACTTAACCCTAAGACTTAACCCTATGATTTAAACCTAAGACTTAACTTAAACATAAGACTTAACCCTAAGGCATAACCCTGAGACTTAACCCTACGACTGAACCCTAAGACTAAACCCTAAGACTTAACCTTAAGACTTAACCCTAAGTCTTAACCCTGAGATTAACCGTGAGACTTAACCCAAGGATTTATCCCCAAGACTTAAAATTAAGACTTAAACTTATGACATAACCATAAGAGTTAACCCTGAGATTAAATCTTATGACTTTAACCCTAAGACTTAATATTAATACTTAACCTTAAGACAACACCCTAAGACTTAACCCTAAGACAATAAACCTAAGACGTAACCTTAAATACTTAACTCTAAGTCTTAACCTTAAGACTTAACCCTAAGACATAACTCTAAGACTTAATCTTAAGTCTTAACCTTAAGACCTAACCCTAAGATTTAACCTTAAGACGTGATCTTTAGGACATAACCCTAAGAATTAACCCTAAGACTTAAATTTAATACTTAACCCTAAGACTTAACCCTAAGACTTAATCCTAAGACATAACCCTGAGAGTGAAACCTAAGACTTAACCTTGAGACCTTACCTTGAGCCTTAACCCTGAGACTTATCCCTAAGACTTAACCATGAGACTTAACCTTCAGATTTACCGTTAAGTCTTAACTACAAGACTAAACCTTAAAACATAACCTTAAGACTTAACCGTAAGACATAAACCTGAGACTTAACCCTAAGACTTAACTAGAAGACTTAACCCTAAAACTTAACCTTAAGACTTAACCATAAAAATTAAGCCTAAGACTTAACCCTAAAACTTAACCTTAAGGCTCAACCTTAAGACTTGACGTTAAGACTTAAGTTTAAGACTTAACCTTAATACTTTACCCTAAGACGTAAGCCAAAAACTTAACCCTAAGACTTAACCCTAAAGACTTAACTATAAGACTTAACCCTAAGTCTTAACCTTAAGACCTAACTTTAATATTCAAACTTAACACTTAACCTTAGGAGTTAACCCTTAGACTTAACCTTATAACTTAACCCTAAGACATAACATTAAGAGGTAACCATAAGACTTAACTGTAAGACTTAACCTGACACTTAACATTAAGACTTAACCCTAAGAAACAATCCTAAAACTTAACCCTAAGGATTAACATAATGACTTCACCTTAAGACTTGATCCTAAGACTTCACCTTAAGACTTATCCCTAAGACATAACCCTAAGACTTAAATTTACGACTTAACCATAAGACTTAACCCTAAGACTTATCCCTAAGACATAACCCTAAGACTTAAATTTAGGACTTAACCACAAGACTTAACCCTAAGACTTAATACTAATACTTAACCTAAGACTTAACCCTGAGACTTAACCTTAAGACTTAACCCTAAGATTTAACCTTAAGACTTAACCCTAAGACTTATCCCTGAGACTTAACCCTAAGACTTAACCCTGAGACTTAAACCTAAGACTTAACCCTAAGACATAACCCTGAGACTTAACCTTAAGACTTAACCTTAAAACTTAACCCTAGGACTTGAACTTAAGACTTAACCTTAAGACTTATCCCTAAGACTTAACCCTGAGACTTAAACCTAATACTTAATCTTAGAGACTTAACCCTTAGACTTAACCTTAAGACTTAACCCTAACACTTATAATTAAGACTTAACCTTGTGACTTAACCTTAAAAACTAAACCTGAGACTTAACCCTAAGACTTAAACTTAAAACTTAACCCTAAGACTTAACCCTATGATTTAAACCTAAGACTTAACTTAAACATAAGACTTAACCCTAAGGCATAACCCTGAGACTTAACCCTACGACTGAACCCTAAGACTAAACCCTAAGACTTAACCTTAAGACTTAACCCTAAGTCTTAACCCTGAGATTAACCGTGAGACTTAACCCAAGGATTTATCCCCAAGACTTAAAATTAAGACTTAAACTTATGACATAACCATAAGAGTTAACCCTGAGATTAAATCTTATGACTTTAACCCTAAGACTTAATATTAATACTTAACCTTAAGACAACACCCTAAGACTTAACCCTAAGACAATAAACCTAAGACGTAACCTTAAATACTTAACTCTAAGTCTTAACCTTAAGACTTAACCCTAAGACATAACTCTAAGACTTAATCTTAAGTCTTAACCTTAAGACCTAACCCTAAGATTTAACCTTAAGACGTGATCTTTAGGACATAACCCTAAGAATTAACCCTAAGACTTAAATTTAATACTTAACCCTAAGACTTAACCCTAAGACTTAATCCTAAGACATAACCCTGAGAGTGAAACCTAAGACTTAACCTTGAGACCTTACCTTGAGCCTTAACCCTGAGACTTATCCCTAAGACTTAACCATGAGACTTAACCTTCAGATTTACCGTTAAGTCTTAACTACAAGACTAAACCTTAAAACATAACCTTAAGACTTAACCGTAAGACATAAACCTGAGACTTAACCCTAAGACTTAACTAGAAGACTTAACCCTAAAACTTAACCTTAAGACTTAACCATAAAAATTAAGCCTAAGACTTAACCCTAAAACTTAACCTTAAGGCTCAACCTTAAGACTTGACGTTAAGACTTAAGTTTAAGACTTAACCTTAATACTTTACCCTAAGACGTAAGCCAAAAACTTAACCCTAAGACTTAACCCTAAAGACTTAACTATAAGACTTAACCCTAAGTCTTAACCTTAAGACCTAACTTTAATATTCAAACTTAACACTTAACCTTAGGAGTTAACCCTTAGACTTAACCTTATAACTTAACCCTAAGACATAACATTAAGAGGTAACCATAAGACTTAACTGTAAGACTTAACCTGACACTTAACATTAAGACTTAACCCTAAGAAACAATCCTAAAACTTAACCCTAAGGATTAACATAATGACTTCACCTTAAGACTTGATCCTAAGACTTCACCTTAAGACTTATCCCTAAGACATAACCCTAAGACTTAAATTTACGACTTAACCATAAGACTTAACCCTAAGACTTATCCCTAAGACATAACCCTAAGACTTAAATTTAGGACTTAACCACAAGACTTAACCCTAAGACTTAATACTAATACTTAACCTAAGACTTAACCCTGAGACTTAACCTTAAGACTTAACCCTAAGATTTAACCTTAAGACTTAACCCTAAGACTTATCCCTGAGACTTAACCCTAAGACTTATCCCTGAGACTTAACCCTAAGACTTATCCCCAAACCTTAACCTTAAGACTTATTATTAAGATTTAAATTTAAGACTGAATCTTAAGACATAATACTAAGGCTTAACCTTAAGACTTATCCCTAAGACTTAACCCTGAGAATTTAATATAAGACTGAACCTTAGGATGTAACCCTAAGACTTAACACTATAACTTAACCGAAGACAACACTAAGACTTAAATTTAAGACTAAACTTTTAGACTTAACCCTAAGACGTAAACTTAAGAATTAAACATAAATCTTAACCCTGACACTTAACCCTAAGACGTATCCCAAAGACTTAAATTTAAGACTTAAACCTAAGACTCAAACCCTAGGACTTAAGATTTAACCTTAAGACTTAACACAAAGATTTAACCCTAAGATTTAGATTTATGAGTTAACCTTAAGACTTAATCCTAAGACTTAACACTAAGACTTAACCTTAAGACATAACCATAACACTTAAATCTAAGACTTAACCTTAACACTTAACCGTAAGACATAACCTTAAGATTTAACGCTAAGACTCAAATTTACGTCTTATCCTTAAGGCTTAACCCTAAGACTTAAATTTAGGTCTTAACCTTAACAGTTAACCCTAAGACTTAACCCTGAGACTTAAACCTAAGACTTAACCCTAAGACATAACCCTGAGACTTAACCTTAAGACTTAACCTTAAAACTTAACCCTAGGACTTGAATTTAAGACTTAACCTTAAGACTTATCCCTAAGACTTAACCCTGAGACTTAAACCTAATACTTAATCTTAGAGACTTAACCCTTAGACTTAACCTTAAGACTTAACCCTAACACTTATAATTAAGACTTAACCTTGTGACTTAACCTTAAAAACTAAACCTGAGACTTAACCCTAAGACTTAAACTTAAAACTTAACCCTAAGACTTAACCCTATGATTTAAACCTAAGACTTAACTTAAACATAAGACTTAACCCTAAGGCATAACCCTGAGACTTAACCCTACGACTGAACCCTAAGACTAAACCCTAAGACTTAACCTTAAGACTTAACCCTAAGTCTTAACCCTGAGATTAACCGTGAGACTTAACCCAAAGATTTATCCCCAAGACTTAAAATTAAGACTTAAACTTATGACATAGCCATAAGAGTTAACCCTGAGATTAAATCTTATGACTTTAACCCTAAGACTTAATATTAATACTTAACCTTAAGACAACACCCTAAGACTTAACCCTAAGACAATAAACCTAAGACGTAACCTTAAATACTTAACTCTAAGTCTTAACCTTAAGACTTAACCCTAAGACATAACTCTAAGACTTAATCTTACGTCTTAACCCTAAGATTTAACCTTAAGACGTGATCTTTAGGACATAACCCTAAGAATTAACCCTAAGACTTAAATTTAATACTTAACCCTAAGACTTAACCCTAAGACTTAATCCTAAGACATAACCCTGAGACTGAAACCTAAGACTTAACCTTAATGCTTAACCCTAAGTCATAACCCTGAGACTTAACATTGAAACTTAGCCTTGAAACTTAACCCTGAGACTTAACCCTAAGCCATATCCCCAAGACTTAACTCTAAGACGTAAACCTAAGACTCAATCCATAAGACTTAACCTTAAGACTTAACCCTAAGTCTCAGCCTTAAGACAGAACCTTACGACTTAACCCTGGGACTTAACCTTGAGACCTTACCTTGAGCCTTAACCCTGAGACTTATCCCTAAGACTTAACCATGAGACTTAACCTTCAGATTTACCGTTAAGTCTTAACTACAAGACTAAACCTTAAAACATAACCTTAAGACTTAACCGTAAGACATAAACCTGAGACTTAACCCTAAGACTTAACTAGAAGACTTAACCCTAAAACTTAACCTTAAGACTTAACCATAAAAATTAAGCCTAAGACTTAACCCTAAAACTTAACCTTAAGGCTCAACCTTAAGACTTGACGTTAAGACTTAAGTTTAAGACTTAACCTTAATACTTTACCCTAAGACGTAAGCCAAAAACTTAACCCTAAGACTTAACCCTAAAGACTTAACTATAAGACTTAACCCTAAGTCTTAACCTTAAGACCTAACTTTAATATTCAAACTTAACACTTAACCTTAGGAGTTAACCCTTAGACTTAACCTTATAACTTAACCCTAAGACATAACATTAAGAGGTAACCATAAGACTTAACTGTAAGACTTAACCTGACACTTAACATTAAGACTTAACCCTAAGAAACAATCCTAAAACTTAACCCTAAGGATTAACATAATGACTTCACCTTAAGACTTGATCCTAAGACTTCACCTTAAGACTTATCCCTAAGACATAACCCTAAGACTTAAATTTACGACTTAACCATAAGACTTAACCCTAAGACTTATCCCTAAGACATAACCCTAAGACTTAAATTTAGGACTTAACCACAAGACTTAACCCTAAGACTTAATACTAATACTTAACCTAAGACTTAACCCTGAGACTTAACCTTAAGACTTAACCCTAAGATTTAACCTTAAGACTTAACCCTAAGACTTATCCCTGAGACTTAACCCTAAGACTTATCCCTGAGACTTAACCCTAAGACTTATCCCCAAACCTTAACCTTAAGACTTATTATTAAGATTTAAATTTAAGACTGAATCTTAAGACATAATACTAAGGCTTAACCTTAAGACTTATCCCTAAGACTTAACCCTGAGAATTTAATATAAGACTGAACCTTAGGATGTAACCCTAAGACTTAACACTATAACTTAACCGAAGACAACACTAAGACTTAAATTTAAGACTAAACTTTTAGACTTAACCCTAAGACGTAAACTTAAGAATTAAACATAAATCTTAACCCTGACACTTAACCCTAAGACGTATCCCAAAGACTTAAATTTAAGACTTAAACCTAAGACTCAAACCCTAGGACTTAAGATTTAACCTTAAGACTTAACACAAAGATTTAACCCTAAGATTTAGATTTATGAGTTAACCTTAAGACTTAATCCTAAGACTTAACACTAAGACTTAACCTTAAGACATAACCATAACACTTAAATCTAAGACTTAACCTTAACACTTAACCGTAAGACATAACCTTAAGATTTAACGCTAAGACTCAAATTTACGTCTTATCCTTAAGGCTTAACCCTAAGACTTAAATTTAGGTCTTAACCTTAACAGTTAACCCTAAGACTTAACCCTGAGACTTAAACCTAAGACTTAACCCTAAGACATAACCCTGAGACTTAACCTTAAGACTTAACCTTAAAACTTAACCCTAGGACTTGAATTTAAGACTTAACCTTAAGACTTATCCCTAAGACTTAACCCTGAGACTTAAACCTAATACTTAATCTTAGAGACTTAACCCTTAGACTTAACCTTAAGACTTAACCCTAACACTTATAATTAAGACTTAACCTTGTGACTTAACCTTAAAAACTAAACCTGAGACTTAACCCTAAGACGTAAACTTAAAACTTAACCCTAAGACTTAACCCTATGATTTAAACCTAAGACTTAACTTAAACATAAGACTTAACCCTAAGGCATAACCCTGAGACTTAACCCTACAACTGAACCCTAAGACTAAACCCTAAGACTTAACCTTAAGACTTAACCCTAAGTCTTAACCCTGAGATTAACCGTGAGACTTAACCCAAGGATTTATCCCCAAGACTTAAAATTAAGACTTAAACTTATGACATAACCATAAGAGTTAACCCTGAGATTAAATCTTATGACTTTAACCCTAAGACTTAATATTAATACTTAACCTTAAGACAACACCCTAAGACTTAACCCTAAGACAATAAACCTAAGACGTAACCTTAAATACTTAACTCTAAGTCTTAACCTTAAGACTTAACCCTAAGACATAACTCTAAGACTTAATCTTAAGTCTTAACCTTAAGACCTAACCCTAAGATTTAACCTTAAGACGTGATCTTTAGGACATAACCCTAAGAATTAACCCTAAGACTTAAATTTAATACTTAACCCTAAGACTTAACCCTAAGACTTAATCGTAAGACATAACCCTGAGACTGAAACCTAAGACTTAACCTTAATGCTTAACCCTAAGTCATAACCCTGAGACTTAACATTGAAACTTAGCCTTGAAACTTAACCCTGAGACTTAACCCTAAGCCATATCCCCAAGACTTAACTCTAAGACGTAAACCTAAGACTCAATCCATAAGACTTAACCTTAAGACTTAACCCTAAGTCTCAGCCTTAAGACAGAACCTTACGACTTAACCCTGGGACTTAACCTTGAGACCTTACCTTGAGCCTTAACCCTGAGACTTATCCCTAAGACTTAACCATGAGACTTAACCTTCAGATTTACCGTTAAGTCTTAACTACAAGACTAAACCTTAAAACATAACCTTAAGACTTAACCGTAAGACATAAACCTGAGACTTAACCCTAAGACTTAACTAGAAGACTTAACCCTAAAACTTAACCTTAAGACTTAACCATAAAAATTAAGCCTAAGACTTAACCCTAAAACTTAACCTTAAGGCTCAACCTTAAGACTTGACGTTAAGACTTAAGTTTAAGACTTAACCTTAATACTTTACCCTAAGACGTAAGCCAAAAACTTAACCCTAAGACTTAACCCTAAAGACTTAACTATAAGACTTAACCCTAAGTCTTAACCTTAAGACCTAACTTTAATATTCAAACTTAACACTTAACCTTAGGAGTTAACCCTTAGACTTAACCTTATAACTTAACCCTAAGACATAACATTAAGAGGTAACCATAAGACTTAACTGTAAGACTTAACCTGACACTTAACATTAAGACTTAACCCTAAGAAACAATCCTAAAACTTAACCCTAAGGATTAACATAATGACTTCACCTTAAGACTTGATCCTAAGACTTCACCTTAAGACTTATCCCTAAGACATAACCCTAAGACTTAAATTTACGACTTAACCATAAGACTTAACCCTAAGACTTATCCCTAAGACATAACCCTAAGACTTAAATTTAGGACTTAACCACAAGACTTAACCCTAAGACTTAATACTAATACTTAACCTAAGACTTAACCCTGAGACTTAACCTTAAGACTTAACCCTAAGATTTAACCTTAAGACTTAACCCTAAGACTTATCCCTGAGACTTAACCCTAAGACTTATCCCTGAGACTTAACCCTAAGACTTATCCCTGAGACTTAACCCTAAGACTTATCCCCAAACCTTAACCTTAAGACTTATTATTAAGATTTAAATTTAAGACTGAATCTTAAGACATAATACTAAGGCTTAACCTTAAGACTTATCCCTAAGACTTAACCCTGAGAATTTAATATAAGACTGAACCTTAGGATGTAACCCTAAGACTTAACACTATAACTTAACCGAAGACAACACTAAGACTTAAATTTAAGACTAAACTTTTAGACTTAACCCGAAGACGTAAACTTAAGAATTAAACATAAATCTTAACCCTGACACTTAACCCTAAGACGTATCCCAAAGACTTAAATTTAAGACTTAAACCTAAGACTCAAACCCTAGGACTTAAGATTTAACCTTAAGACTTAACACAAAGATTTAACCCTAAGATTTAGATTTATGAGTTAACCTTAAGACTTAATCCTAAGACTTAACACTAAGACTTAACCTTAAGACATAACCATAACACTTAAATCTAAGACTTAACCTTAACACTTAACCGTAAGACATAACCTTAAGATTTAACGCTAAGACTCAAATTTACGTCTTATCCTTAAGGCTTAACCCTAAGACTTAAATTTAGGTCTTAACCTTAACAGTTAACCCTAAGACTTAACCCTGAGACTTAAACCTAAGACTTAACCCTAAGACATAACCCTGAGACTTAACCTTAAGACTTAACCTTAAAACTTAACCCTAGGACTTGAATTTAAGACTTAACCTTAAGACTTATCCCTAAGACTTAACCCTGAGACTTAAACCTAATACTTAATCTTAGAGACTTAACCCTTAGACTTAACCTTAAGACTTAACCCTAACACTTATAATTAAGACTTAACCTTGTGACTTAACCTTAAAAACTAAACCTGAGACTTAACCCTAAGACTTAAACTTAAAACTTAACCCTAAGACTTAACCCTATGATTTAAACCTAAGACTTAACTTAAACATAAGACTTAACCCTAAGGCATAACCCTGAGACTTAACCCTACGACTGAACCCTAAGATTAAACCCTAAGACTTAACCTTAAGACTTAACCCTAAGTCTTAACCCTGAGATTAACCGTGAGACTTAACCCAAGGATTTATCCCCAAGACTTAAAATTAAGACTTAAACTTATGACATAGCCATAAGAGTTAACCCTGAGATTAAATCTTATGACTTTAACCCTAAGACTTAATATTAATACTTAACCTTAAGACAACACCCTAAGACTTAACCCTAAGACAATAAACCTAAGACGTAACCTTAAATACTTAACTCTAAGTCTTAACCTTAAGACTTAACCCTAAGACATAACTCTAAGACTTAATCTTAAGTCTTAACCTTAAGACCTAACCCTAAGATTTAACCTTAAGACGTGATCTTTAGGACATAACCCTAAGAATTAACCCTAAGACTTAAATTTAATACTTAACCCTAAGACTTAACCCTAAGACTTAATCGTAAGACATAACCCTGAGACTGAAACCTAAGACTTAACCTTAATGCTTAACCCTAAGTCATAACCCTGAGACTTAACATTGAAACTTAGCCTTGAAACTTAACCCTGAGACTTAACCCTAAGCCATATCCCCAAGACTTAACTCTAAGACGTAAACCTAAGACTCAATCCATAAGACTTAACCTTAAGACTTAACCCTAAGTCTCAGCCTTAAGACAGAACCTTACGACTTAACCCTGGGACTTAACCTTGAGACCTTACCTTGAGCCTTAACCCTGAGACTTATCCCTAAGACTTAACCATGAGACTTAACCTTCAGATTTACCGTTAAGTCTTAACTACAAGACTAAACCTTAAAACATAACCTTAAGACTTAACCGTAAGACATAAACCTGAGACTTAACCCTAAGACTTAACTAGAAGACTTAACCCTAAAACTTAACCTTAAGACTTAACCATAAAAATTAAGCCTAAGACTTAACCCTAAAACTTAACCTTAAGGCTCAACCTTAAGACTTGACGTTAAGACTTAAGTTTAAGACTTAACCTTAATACTTTACCCTAAGACGTAAGCCAAAAACTTAACCCTAAGACTTAACCCTAAAGACTTAACTATAAGACTTAACCCTAAGTCTTAACCTTAAGACCTAACTTTAATATTCAAACTTAACACTTAACCTTAGGAGTTAACCCTTAGACTTAACCTTATAACTTAACCCTAAGACATAACATTAAGAGGTAACCATAAGACTTAACTGTAAGACTTAACCTGACACTTAACATTAAGACTTAACCCTAAGAAACAATCCTAAAACTTAACCCTAAGGATTAACATAATGACTTCACCTTAAGACTTGATCCTAAGACTTCACCTTAAGACTTATCCCTAAGACATAACCCTAAGACTTAAATTTACGACTTAACCATAAGACTTAACCCTAAGACTTATCCCTAAGACATAACCCTAAGACTTAAATTTAGGACTTAACCACAAGACTTAACCCTAAGACTTAATACTAATACTTAACCTAAGACTTAACCCTGAGACTGAACCTTAAGACTTAACCCTAAGATTTAACCTTAAGACTTAACCCTAAGACTTATCCCTGAGACTTAACCCTAAGACTTATCCCTGAGACTTAACCCTAAGACTTATCCCCAAACCTTAACCTTAAGACTTATTATTAAGATTTAAATTTAAGACTGAATCTTAAGACATAATACTAAGGCTTAACCTTAAGACTTATCCCTAAGACTTAACCCTGAGAATTTAATATAAGACTGAACCTTAGGATGTAACCCTAAGACTTAACACTATAACTTAACCGAAGACAACACTGAGACTTAAATTTAAGACTAAACTTTTAGACTTAACCCTAAGACGTAAACTTAAGAATTAAACATAAATCTTAACCCTGACACTTAACCCTAAGACGTATCCCAAAGACTTAAATTTAAGACTTAAACCTAAGACTCAAACCCTAGGACTTCAGATTTAACCTTAAGACTTAACACAAAGATTTAACCCTAAGATTTAGATTTATGAGTTAACCTTAAGACTTAATCCTAAGACTTAACACTAAGACTTAACCTTAAGACATAACCATAACACTTAAATCTAAGACTTAACCTTAACACTTAACCGTAAGACATAACCTTAAGATTTAACGCTAAGACTCAAATTTACGTCTTATCCTTAAGGCTTAACCCTAAGACTTAAATTTAGGTCTTAACCTTAACAGTTAACCCTAAGACTTAACCCTGAGACTTAAACCTAAGACTTAACCCTAAGACATAACCCTGAGACTTAACCTTAAGACTTAACCTTAAAACTTAACCCTAGGACTTGAATTTAAGACTTAACCTTAAGACTTATCCCTAAGACTTAACCCTGAGACTTAAACCTAATACTTAATCTTAGAGACTTAACCCTTAGACTTAACCTTAAGACTTAACCCTAACACTTATAATTAAGACTTAACCTTGTGACTTAACCTTAAAAACTAAACCTGAGACTTAACCCTAAGACTTAAACTTAAAACTTAACCCTAAGACTTAACCCTATGATTTAAACCTAAGACTTAACTTAAACATAAGACTTAACCCTAAGGCATAACCCTGAGACTTAACCCTACGACTGAACCCTAAGACTAAACCCTAAGACTTAACCTTAAGACTTAACCCTAAGTCTTAACCCTGAGATTAACCGTGAGACTTAACCCAAGGATTTATCCCCAAGACTTAAAATTAAGACTTAAACTTATGACATAGCCATAAGAGTTAACCCTGAGATTAAATCTTATGACTTTAACCCTAAGACTTAATATTAATACTTAACCTTAAGACAACACCCTAAGACTTAACCCTAAGACAATAAACCTAAGACGTAACCTTAAATACTTAACTCTAAGTCTTAACCTTAAGACTTAACCCTAAGACATAACTCTAAGACTTAATCTTAAGTCTTAACCTTAAGACCTAACCCTAAGATTTAACCTTAAGACGTGATCTTTAGGACATAACCCTAAGAATTAACCCTAAGACTTAAATTTAATACTTAACCCTAAGACTTAACCCTAAGACTTAATCCTAAGACATAACCCTGAGACTGAAACCTAAGACTTAACCTTAATGCTTAACCCTAAGTCATAACCCTGAGACTTAACATAGAAACTTAGCCTTGAAACTTAACCCTGAGACTTAACCCTAAGCCATATCCCCAAGACTTAACTCTAAGACGTAAACCTAAGACTCAATCCATAAGACTTAACCTTAAGACTTAACCCTAAGTCTCAGCCTTAAGACAGAACCTTACGACTTAACCCTGGGACTTAACCTTGAGACCTTACCTTGAGCCTTAACCCTGAGACTTATCCCTAAGACTTAACCATGAGACTTAACCTTCAGATTTACCGTTAAGTCTTAACTACAAGACTAAACCTTAAAACATAACCTTAAGACTTAACCGTAAGACATAAACCTGAGACTTAACCCTAAGACTTAACTAGAAGACTTAACCCTAAAACTTAACCTTAAGACTTAACCATAAAAATTAAGCCTAAGACTTAACCCTAAAACTTAACCTTAAGGCTCAACCTTAAGACTTGACGTTAAGACTTAAGTTTAAGACTTAACCTTAATACTTTACCCTAAGACGTAAGCCAAAAACTTAACCCTAAGACTTAACCCTAAAGACTTAACTATAAGACTTAACCCTAAGTCTTAACCTTAAGACCTAACTTTAATATTCAAACTTAACACTTAACCTTAGGAGTTAACCCTTAGACTTAACCTTATAACTTAACCCTAAGACATAACATTAAGAGGTAACCATAAGACTTAACTGTAAGACTTAACCTGACACTTAACATTAAGACTTAACCCTAAGAAACAATCCTAAAACTTAACCCTAAGGATTAACATAATGACTTCACCTTAAGACTTGATCCTAAGACTTCACCTTAAGACTTATCCCTAAGACATAACCCTAAGACTTAAATTTACGACTTAACCATAAGACTTAACCCTAAGACTTATCCCTAAGACATAACCCTAAGACTTAAATTTAGGACTTAACCACAAGACTTAACCCTAAGACTTAATACTAATACTTAACCTAAGACTTAACCCTGAGACTTAACCTTAAGACTTAACCCTAAGATTTAACCTTAAGACTTAACCCTAAGACTTATCCCTGAGACTTAACCCTAAGACTTATCCCTGAGACTTAACCCTAAGACTTATCCCCAAACCTTAACCTTAAGACTTATTATTAAGATTTAAATTTAAGACTGAATCTTAAGACATAATACTAAGGCTTAACCTTAAGACTTATCCCTAAGACTTAACCCTGAGAATTTAATATAAGACTGAACCTTAGGATGTAACCCTAAGACTTAACACTATAACTTAACCGAAGACAACACTGAGACTTAAATTTAAGACTAAACTTTTAGACTTAACCCTAAGACGTAAACTTAAGAATTAAACATAAATCTTAACCCTGACACTTAACCCTAAGACGTATCCCAAAGACTTAAATTTAAGACTTAAACCTAAGACTCAAACCCTAGGACTTAAGATTTAACCTTAAGACTTAACACAAAGATTTAACCCTAAGATTTAGATTTATGAGTTAACCTTAAGACTTAATCCTAAGACTTAACACTAAGACTTAACCTTAAGACATAACCATAACACTTAAATCTAAGACTTAACCTTAACACTTAACCGTAAGACATAACCTTAAGATTTAACGCTAAGACTCAAATTTACGTCTTATCCTTAAGGCTTAACCCTAAGACTTAAATTTAGGTCTTAACCTTAACAGTTAACCCTAAGACTTAACCCTGAGACTTAAACCTAAGACTTAACCCTAAGACATAACCCTGAGACTTAACCTTAAGACTTAACCTTAAAACTTAACCCTAGGACTTGAATTTAGGTCTTAACCTTAAGACTTATCCCTAAGACTTAACCCTGAGACTTAAACCTAATACTTAATCTTAGAGACTTAACCCTTAGACTTAACCTTAAGACTTAACCCTAACACTTATAATTAAGACTTAACCTTGTGACTTAACCTTAAAAACTAAACCTGAGACTTAACCCTAAGACTTAAACTTAAAACTTAACCCTAAGACTTAACCCTATGATTTAAACCTAAGACTTAACTTAAACATAAGACTTAACCCTAAAGCATAACCCTGAGACTTAACCCTACGACTGAACCCTAAGACTAAACCCTAAGACTTAACCTTAAGACTTAACCCTAAGTCTTAACCCTGAGATTAACCGTGAGACTTAACCCAAAGATTTATCCCCAAGACTTAAAATTAAGACTTAAACTTATGACATAACCATAAGAGTTAACCCTGAGATTAAATCTTATGACTTTAACCCTAAGACTTAATATTAATACTTAACCTTAAGACAACACCCTAAGACTTAACCCTAAGACAATAAACCTAAGACGTAACCTTAAATACTTAACTCTAAGTCTTAACCTTAAGACTTAACCCTGAGACATAACTCTAAGACTTAATCTTAAGTCTTAACCCTAAGATTTAACCTTAAGACGTGATCTTTAGGACATAACCCTAAGAATTAACCCTAAGACTTAAATTTAATACTTAACCCTAAGACTTAACCCTAAGACTTAATCCTAAGACATAACCCTGAGACTGAAACCTAAGACTTAACCTTAATGCTTAACCCTAAGTCATAACCCTGAGACTTAACATTGAAACTTAGCCTTGAAACTTAACCCTGAGACTTAACCCTAAGCCATATCCCCAAGACTTAACTCTAAGACGTAAACCTAAGACTCAATCCATAAGACTTAACCTTAAGACTTAACCCTAAGTCTCAGCCTTAAGACAGAACCTTACGACTTAACCCTGGGACTTAACCTTGAGACCTTACCTTGAGCCTTAACCCTGAGACTTATCCCTAAGACTTAACCATGAGACTTAACCTTCAGATTTACCGTTAAGTCTTAACTACAAGACTAAACCTTAAAACATAACCTTAAGACTTAACCGTAAGACATAAACCTGAGACTTAACCCTAAGACTTAACTAGAAGACTTAACCCTAAAACTTAACCTTAAGACTTAACCATAAAAATTAAGCCTAAGACTTAACCCTAAAACTTAACCTTAAGGCTCAACCTTAAGACTTGACGTTAAGACTTAAGTTTAAGACTTAACCTTAATACTTTACCCTAAGACGTAAGCCAAAAACTTAACCCTAAGACTTAACCCTAAAGACTTAACTATAAGACTTAACCCTAAGTCTTAACCTTAAGACCTAACTTTAATATTCAAACTTAACACTTAACCTTAGGAGTTAACCCTTAGACTTAACCTTATAACTTAACCCTAAGACATAACATTAAGAGGTAACCATAAGACTTAACTGTAAGACTTAACCTGACACTTAACATTAAGACTTAACCCTAAGAAACAATCCTAAAACTTAACCCTAAGGATTAACATAATGACTTCACCTTAAGACTTGATCCTAAGACTTCACCTTAAGACTTATCCCTAAGACATAACCCTAAGACTTAAATTTACGACTTAACCATAAGACTTAACCCTAAGACTTATCCTTAAGACATAACCCTAAGACTTAAATTTAGGACTTAACCACAAGACTTAACCCTAAGACTTAATACTAATACTTAACCTAAGACTTAACCCTGAGACTTAACCTTAAGACTTAACCCTAAGATTTAACCTTAAGACTTAACCCTAAGACTTATCCCTGAGACTTAACCCTAATACTTATCCCTGAGACTTAACCCTAAGACTTATCCCCAAACCTTAACCTTAAGACTTATTATTAAGATTTAAATTTAAGACTGAATCTTAAGACATAATACTAAGGCTTAACCTTAAGACTTATCCCTAAGACTTAACCCTGAGAATTTAATATAAGACTGAACCTTAGGATGTAACCCTAAGACTTAACACTATAACTTAACCGAAGACAACACTAAGACTTAAATTTAAGACTAAACTTTTAGACTTAACCCTAAGACGTAAACTTAAGAATTAAACATAAATCTTAACCCTGACACTTAACCCTAAGACGTATCCCAAAGACTTAAATTTAAGACTTAAACCTAAGACTCAAACCCTAGGACTTAAGATTTAACCTTAAGACTTAACACAAAGATTTAACCCTAAGATTTAGATTTATGAGTTAACCTTAAGACTTAATCCTAAGACTTAACACTAAGACTTAACCTTAAGACATAACCATAACACTTAAATCTAAGACTTAACCTTAACACTTAACCGTAAGACATAACCTTAAGATTTAACGCTAAGACTCAAATTTACGTCTTATCCTTAAGGCTTAACCCTAAGACTTAAATTTAGGTCTTAACCTTAACAGTTAACCCTAAGACTTAACCCTGAGACTTAAACCTAATACTTAATCTTAGAGACTTAACCCTTAGACTTAACCTTAAGACTTAACCCTAACACTTATAATTAAGACTTAACCTTGTGACTTAACCTTAAAAACTAAACCTGAGACTTAACCCTAAGACTTAAACTTAAAACTTAACCCTAAGACTTAACCCTATGATTTAAACCTAAGACTTAACTTAAACATAAGACTTAACCCTAAGGCATAACCCTGAGACTTAACCCTACGACTGAACCCTAAGACTAAACCCTAAGACTTAACCTTAAGACTTAACCCTAAGTCTTAACCCTGAGATTAACCGTGAGACTTAACCCAAAGATTTATCCCCAAGACTTAAAATTAAGACTTAAACTTATGACATAACCATAAGAGTTAACCCTGAGATTAAATCTTATGACTTTAACCCTAAGACTTAATATTAATACTTAACCTTAAGACAACACCCTAAGACTTAACCCTAAGACAATAAACCTAAGACGTAACCTTAAATACTTAACTCTAAGTCTTAACCTTAAGACTTAACCCTAAGACATAACTCTAAGACTTAATCTTAAGTCTTAACCTTAAGACCTAACCCTAAGATTTAACCTTAAGACGTGATCTTTAGGACATAACCCTAAGAATTAACCCTAAGACTTAAATTTAATACTTAACCCTAAGACTTAACCCTAAGACTTAATCCTAAGACATAACCCTGAGACTGAAACCTAAGACTTAACCTTAATGCTTAACCCTAAGTCATAACCCTGAGACTTAACATTGAAACTTAGCCTTGAAACTTAACCCTGAGACTTAACCCTAAGCCATATCCCCAAGACTTAACTCTAAGACGTAAACCTAAGACTCAATCCATAAGACTTAACCTTAAGACTTAACCCTAAGTCTCAGCCTTAAGACAGAACCTTACGACTTAACCCTGGGACTTAACCTTGAGACCTTACCTTGAGCCTTAACCCTGAGACTTATCCCTAAGACTTAACCATGAGACTTAACCTTCAGATTTACCGTTAAGTCTTAACTACAAGACTAAACCTTAAAACATAACCTTAAGACTTAACCGTAAGACATAAACCTGAGACTTAACCCTAAGACTTAACTAGAAGACTTAACCCTAAAACTTAACCTTAAGACTTAACCATAAAAATTAAGCCTAAGACTTAACCCTAAAATTTAACCTTAAGGCTCAACCTTAAGACTTGACGTTAAGACTTAAGTTTAAGACTTAACCTTAATACTTTACCCTAAGACGTAAGCCAAAAACTTAACCCTAAGACTTAACCCTAAAGACTTAACTATAAGACTTAACCCTAAGTCTTAACCTTAAGACCTAACTTTAATATTCAAACTTAACACTTAACCTTAGGAGTTAACCCTTAGACTTAACCTTATAACTTAACCCTAAGACATAACATTAAGAGGTAACCATAAGACTTAACTGTAAGACTTAACCTGACACTTAACATTAAGACTTAACCCTAAGAAACAATCCTAAAACTTAACCCTAAGGATTAACATAATGACTTCACCTTAAGACTTGATCCTAAGACTTCACCTTAAGACTTATCCCTAAGACATAACCCTAAGACTTAAATTTACGACTTAACCATAAGACTTAACCCTAAGACTTATCCCTAAGACATAACCCTAAGACTTAAATTTAGGACTTAACCACAAGACTTAACCCTAAGACTTAATACTAATACTTAACCTAAGACTTAACCCTGAGACTTAACCTTAAGACTTAACCCTAAGATTTAACCTTAAGACTTAACCCTAAGACTTATCCCTGAGACTTAACCCTAAGACTTATCCCTGAGACTTAACCCTAAGACTTATCCCCAAACCTTAACCTTAAGACTTATTATTAAGATTTAAATTTAAGACTGAATCTTAAGACATAATACTAAGGCTTAACCTTAAGACTTATCCCTAAGACTTAACCCTGAGAATTTAATATAAGACTGAACCTTAGGATGTAACCCTAAGACTTAACACTATAACTTAACCGAAGACAACACTGAGACTTAAATTTAAGACTAAACTTTTAGACTTAACCCTAAGACGTAAACTTAAGAATTAAACATAAATCTTAACCCTGACACTTAACCCTAAGACGTATCCCAAAGACTTAAATTTAAGACTTAAACCTAAGACTCAAACCCTAGGACTTAAGATTTAACCTTAAGACTTAACACAAAGATTTAACCCTAAGATTTAGATTTATGAGTTAACCTTAAGACTTAATCCTAAGACTTAACACTAAGACTTAACCTTAAGACATAACCATAACACTTAAATCTAAGACTTAACCTTAACACTTAACCGTAAGACATAACCTTAAGATTTAACGCTAAGACTCAAATTTACGTCTTATCCTTAAGGCTTAACCCTAAGACTTAAATTTAGGTCTTAACCTTAACAGTTAACCCTAAGACTTAACCCTGAGACTTAAACCTAAGACTTAACCCTAAGACATAACCCTGAGACTTAACCTTAAGACTTAACCTTAAAACTTAACCCTAGGACTTGAATTTAAGACTTAACCTTAAGACTTATCCCTAAGACTTAACCCTGAGACTTAAACCTAATACTTAATCTTAGAGACTTAACCCTTAGACTTAACCTTAAGACTTAACCCTAACACTTATAATTAAGACTTAACCTTGTGACTTAACCTTAAAAACTAAACCTGAGACTTAACCCTAAGACTTAAACTTAAAACTTAACCCTAAGACTTAACCCTATGATTTAAACCTAAGACTTAACTTAAACATAAGACTTAACCCTAAAGCATAACCCTGAGACTTAACCCTACGACTGAACCCTAAGACTAAACCCTAAGACTTAACCTTAAGACTTAACCCTAAGTCTTAACCCTGAGATTAACCGTGAGACTTAACCCAAAGATTTATCCCCAAGACTTAAAATTAAGACTTAAACTTATGACATAACCATAAGAGTTAACCCTGAGATTAAATCTTATGACTTTAACCCTAAGACTTAATATTAATACTTAACCTTAAGACAACACCCTAAGACTTAACCCTAAGACAATAGACCTAAGACGTAACCTTAAATACTTAACTCTAAGTCTTAACCTTAAGACTTAACCCTAAGACATAACTCTAAGACTTAATCTTAAGTCTTAACCCTAAGATTTAACCTTAAGACGTGATCTTTAGGACATAACCCTAAGAATTAACCCTAAGACTTAAATTTAATACTTAACCCTAAGACTTAACCCTAAGACTTAATCCTAAGACATAACCCTGAGACTGAAACCTAAGACTTAACCTTAATGCTTAACCCTAAGTCATAACCCTGAGACTTAACATTGAAACTTAGCCTTGAAACTTAACCCTGAGACTTAACCCTAAGCCATATCCCCAAGACTTAACTCTAAGACGTAAACCTAAGACTCAATCCATAAGACTTAACCTTAAGACTTAACCCTAAGTCTCAGCCTTAAGACAGAACCTTACGACTTAACCCTGGGACTTAACCTTGAGACCTTACCTTGAGCCTTAACCCTGAGACTTATCCCTAAGACTTAACCATGAGACTTAACCTTCAGATTTACCGTTAAGTCTTAACTACAAGACTAAACCTTAAAACATAACCTTAAGACTTAACCGTAAGACATAAACCTGAGACTTAACCCTAAGACTTAACTAGAAGACTTAACCCTAAAACTTAACCTTAAGACTTAACCATAAAAATTAAGCCTAAGACTTAACCCTAAAACTTAACCTTAAGGCTCAACCTTAAGACTTGACGTTAAGACTTAAGTTTAAGACTTAACCTTAATACTTTACCCTAAGACGTAAGCCAAAAACTTAACCCTAAGACTTAACCCTAAAGACTTAACTATAAGACTTAACCCTAAGTCTTAACCTTAAGACCTAACTTTAATATTCAAACTTAACACTTAACCTTAGGAGTTAACCCTTAGACTTAACCTTATAACTTAACCCTAAGACATAACATTAAGAGGTAACCATAAGACTTAACTGTAAGACTTAACCTGACACTTAACATTAAGACTTAACCCTAAGAAACAATCCTAAAACTTAACCCTAAGGATTAACATAATGACTTCACCTTAAGACTTGATCCTAAGACTTCACCTTAAGACTTATCCCTAAGACATAACCCTAAGACTTAAATTTACGACTTAACCATAAGACTTAACCCTAAGACTTATCCCTAAGACATAACCCTAAGACTTAAATTTAGGACTTAACCACAAGACTTAACCCTAAGACTTAATACTAATACTTAACCTAAGACTTAACCCTGAGACTTAACCTTAAGACTTAACCCTAAGATTTAACCTTAAGACTTAACCCTAAGACTTATCCCTGAGACTTAACCCTAAGACTTATCCCTGAGACTTAACCCTAAGACTTATCCCCAAACCTTAACCTTAAGACTTATTATTAAGATTTAAATTTAAGACTGAATCTTAAGACATAATACTAAGGCTTAACCTTAAGACTTATCCCTAAGACTTAACCCTGAGAATTTAATATAAGACTGAACCTTAGGATGTAACCCTAAGACTTAACACTATAACTTAACCGAAGACAACACTGAGACTTAAATTTAAGACTAAACTTTTAGACTTAACCCTAAGACGTAAACTTAAGAATTAAACATAAATCTTAACCCTGACACTTAACCCTAAGACGTATCCCAAAGACTTAAATTTAAGACTTAAACCTAAGACTCAAACCCTAGGACTTAAGATTTAACCTTAAGACTTAACACAAAGATTTAACCCTAAGATTTAGATTTATGAGTTAACCTTAAGACTTAATCCTAAGACTTAACACTAAGACTTAACCTTAAGACATAACCATAACACTTAAATCTAAGACTTAACCTTAACACTTAACCGTAAGACATAACCTTAAGATTTAACGCTAAGACTCAAATTTACGTCTTATCCTTAAGGCTTAACCCTAAGACTTAAATTTAGGTCTTAACCTTAACAGTTAACCCTAAGACTTAACCCTGAGACTTAAACCTAAGACTTAACCCTAAGACATAACCCTGAGACTTAACCTTAAGACTTAACCTTAAAACTTAACCCTAGGACTTGAATTTAAGACTTAACCTTAAGACTTATCCCTAAGACTTAACCCTGAGACTTAAACCTAATACTTAATCTTAGAGACTTAACCCTTAGACTTAACCTTAAGACTTAACCCTAACACTTATAATTAAGACTTAACCTTGTGACTTAACCTTAAAAACTAAACCTGAGACTTAACCCTAAGACTTAAACTTAAAACTTAACCCTAAGACTTAACCCTATGATTTAAACCTAAGACTTAACTTAAACATAAGACTTAACCCTAAAGCATAACCCTGAGACTTAACCCTACGACTGAACCCTAAGACTAAACCCTAAGACTTAACCTTAAGACTTAACCCTAAGTCTTAACCCTGAGATTAACCGTGAGACTTAACCCAAAGATTTATCCCCAAGACTTAAAATTAAGACTTAAACTTATGACATAACCATAAGAGTTAACCCTGAGATTAAATCTTATGACTTTAACCCTAAGACTTAATATTAATACTTAACCTTAAGACAACACCCTAAGACTTAACCCTAAGACAATAAACCTAAGACGTAACCTTAAATACTTAACTCTAAGTCTTAACCTTAAGACTTAACCCTAAGACATAACTCTAAGACTTAATCTTAAGTCTTAACCCTAAGATTTAACCTTAAGACGTGATCTTTAGGACATAACCCTAAGAATTAACCCTAAGACTTAAATTTAATACTTAACCCTAAGACTTAACCCTAAGACTTAATCCTAAGACATAACCCTGAGACTGAAACCTAAGACTTAACCTTAATGCTTAACCCTAAGTCATAACCCTGAGACTTAACATTGAAACTTAGCCTTGAAACTTAACCCTGAGACTTAACCCTAAGCCATATCCCCAAGACTTAACTCTAAGACGTAAACCTAAGACTCAATCCATAAGACTTAACCTTAAGACTTAACCCTAAGTCTCAGCCTTAAGACAGAACCTTACGACTTAACCCTGGGACTTAACCTTGAGACCTTACCTTGAGCCTTAACCCTGAGACTTATCCCTAAGACTTAACCATGAGACTTAACCTTCAGATTTACCGTTAAGTCTTAACTACAAGACTAAACCTTAAAACATAACCTTAAGACTTAACCGTAAGACATAAACCTGAGACTTAACCCTAAGACTTAACTAGAAGACTTAACCCTAAAACTTAACCTTAAGACTTAACCATAAAAATTAAGCCTAAGACTTAACCCTAAAACTTAACCTTAAGGCTCAACCTTAAGACTTGACGTTAAGACTTAAGTTTAAGACTTAACCTTAATACTTTACCCTAAGACGTAAGCCAAAAACTTAACCCTAAGACTTAACCCTAAAGACTTAACTATAAGACTTAACCCTAAGTCTTAACCTTAAGACCTAACTTTAATATTCAAACTTAACACTTAACCTTAGGAGTTAACCCTTAGACTTAACCTTATAACTTAACCCTAAGACATAACATTAAGAGGTAACCATAAGACTTAACTGTAAGACTTAACCTGACACTTAACATTAAGACTTAACCCTAAGAAACAATCCTAAAACTTAACCCTAAGGATTAACATAATGACTTCACCTTAAGACTTGATCCTAAGACTTCACCTTAAGACTTATCCCTAAGACATAACCCTAAGACTTAAATTTACGACTTAACCATAAGACTTAACCCTAAGACTTATCCTTAAGACATAACCCTAAGACTTAAATTTAGGACTTAACCACAAGACTTAACCCTAAGACTTAATACTAATACTTAACCTAAGACTTAACCCTGAGACTTAACCTTAAGACTTAACCCTAAGATTTAACCTTAAGACTTAACCCTAAGACTTATCCCTGAGACTTAACCCTAATACTTATCCCTGAGACTTAACCCTAAGACTTATCCCCAAACCTTAACCTTAAGACTTATTATTAAGATTTAAATTTAAGACTGAATCTTAAGACATAATACTAAGGCTTAACCTTAAGACTTATCCCTAAGACTTAACCCTGAGAATTTAATATAAGACTGAACCTTAGGATGTAACCCTAAGACTTAACACTATAACTTAACCGAAGACAACACTAAGACTTAAATTTAAGACTAAACTTTTAGACTTAACCCTAAGACGTAAACTTAAGAATTAAACATAAATCTTAACCCTGACACTTAACCCTAAGACGTATCCCAAAGACTTAAATTTAAGACTTAAACCTAAGACTCAAACCCTAGGACTTAAGATTTAACCTTAAGACTTAACACAAAGATTTAACCCTAAGATTTAGATTTATGAGTTAACCTTAAGACTTAATCCTAAGACTTAACACTAAGACTTAACCTTAAGACATAACCATAACACTTAAATCTAAGACTTAACCTTAACACTTAACCGTAAGACATAACCTTAAGATTTAACGCTAAGACTCAAATTTACGTCTTATCCTTAAGGCTTAACCCTAAGACTTAAATTTAGGTCTTAACCTTAACAGTTAACCCTAAGACTTAACCCTGAGACTTAAACCTAATACTTAATCTTAGAGACTTAACCCTTAGACTTAACCTTAAGACTTAACCCTAACACTTATAATTAAGACTTAACCTTGTGACTTAACCTTAAAAACTAAACCTGAGACTTAACCCTAAGACTTAAACTTAAAACTTAACCCTAAGACTTAACCCTATGATTTAAACCTAAGACTTAACTTAAACATAAGACTTAACCCTAAGGCATAACCCTGAGACTTAACCCTACGACTGAACCCTAAGACTAAACCCTAAGACTTAACCTTAAGACTTAACCCTAAGTCTTAACCCTGAGATTAACCGTGAGACTTAACCCAAAGATTTATCCCCAAGACTTAAAATTAAGACTTAAACTTATGACATAACCATAAGAGTTAACCCTGAGATTAAATCTTATGACTTTAACCCTAAGACTTAATATTAATACTTAACCTTAAGACAACACCCTAAGACTTAACCCTAAGACAATAAACCTAAGACGTAACCTTAAATACTTAACTCTAAGTCTTAACCTTAAGACTTAACCCTAAGACATAACTCTAAGACTTAATCTTAAGTCTTAACCTTAAGACCTAACCCTAAGATTTAACCTTAAGACGTGATCTTTAGGACATAACCCTAAGAATTAACCCTAAGACTTAAATTTAATACTTAACCCTAAGACTTAACCCTAAGACTTAATCCTAAGACATAACCCTGAGACTGAAACCTAAGACTTAACCTTAATGCTTAACCCTAAGTCATAACCCTGAGACTTAACATAGAAACTTAGCCTTGAAACTTAACCCTGAGACTTAACCCTAAGCCATATCCCCAAGACTTAACTCTAAGACGTAAACCTAAGACTCAATCCATAAGACTTAACCTTAAGACTTAACCCTAAGTCTCAGCCTTAAGACAGAACCTTACGACTTAACCCTGGGACTTAACCTTGAGACCTTACCTTGAGCCTTAACCCTGAGACTTATCCCTAAGACTTAACCATGAGACTTAACCTTCAGATTTACCGTTAAGTCTTAACTACAAGACTAAACCTTAAAACATAACCTTAAGACTTAACCGTAAGACATAAACCTGAGACTTAACCCTAAGACTTAACTAGAAGACTTAACCCTAAAACTTAACCTTAAGACTTAACCATAAAAATTAAGCCTAAGACTTAACCCTAAAATTTAACCTTAAGGCTCAACCTTAAGACTTGACGTTAAGACTTAAGTTTAAGACTTAACCTTAATACTTTACCCTAAGACGTAAGCCAAAAACTTAACCCTAAGACTTAACCCTAAAGACTTAACTATAAGACTTAACCCTAAGTCTTAACCTTAAGACCTAACTTTAATATTCAAACTTAACACTTAACCTTAGGAGTTAACCCTTAGACTTAACCTTATAACTTAACCCTAAGACATAACATTAAGAGGTAACCATAAGACTTAACTGTAAGACTTAACCTGACACTTAACATTAAGACTTAACCCTAAGAAACAATCCTAAAACTTAACCCTAAGGATTAACATAATGACTTCACCTTAAGACTTGATCCTAAGACTTCACCTTAAGACTTATCCCTAAGACATAACCCTAAGACTTAAATTTACGACTTAACCATAAGACTTAACCCTAAGACTTATCCCTAAGACATAACCCTAAGACTTAAATTTAGGACTTAACCACAAGACTTAACCCTAAGACTTAATACTAATACTTAACCTAAGACTTAACCCTGAGACTTAACCTTAAGACTTAACCCTAAGATTTAACCTTAAGACTTAACCCTAAGACTTATCCCTGAGACTTAACCCTAAGACTTATCCCTGAGACTTAACCCTAAGACTTATCCCCAAACCTTAACCTTAAGACTTATTATTAAGATTTAAATTTAAGACTGAATCTTAAGACATAATACTAAGGCTTAACCTTAAGACTTATCCCTAAGACTTAACCCTGAGAATTTAATATAAGACTGAACCTTAGGATGTAACCCTAAGACTTAACACTATAACTTAACCGAAGACAACACTGAGACTTAAATTTAAGACTAAACTTTTAGACTTAACCCTAAGACGTAAACTTAAGAATTAAACATAAATCTTAACCCTGACACTTAACCCTAAGACGTATCCCAAAGACTTAAATTTAAGACTTAAACCTAAGACTCAAACCCTAGGACTTAAGATTTAACCTTAAGACTTAACACAAAGATTTAACCCTAAGATTTAGATTTATGAGTTAACCTTAAGACTTAATCCTAAGACTTAACACTAAGACTTAACCTTAAGACATAACCATAACACTTAAATCTAAGACTTAACCTTAACACTTAACCGTAAGACATAACCTTAAGATTTAACGCTAAGACTCAAATTTACGTCTTATCCTTAAGGCTTAACCCTAAGACTTAAATTTAAGTCTTAACCTTAACAGTTAACCCTAAGACTTAACCCTGAGACTTAAACCTAATACTTAATCTTAGAGACTTAACCCTTAGACTTAACCTTAAGACTTAACCCTAACACTTATAATTAAGACTTAACCTTGTGACTTAACCTTAAAAACTAAACCTGAGACTTAACCCTAAGACTTAAACTTAAAACTTAACCCTAAGACTTAACCCTATGATTTAAACCTAAGACTTAACTTAAACATAAGACTTAACTCTAAGGCATAACCCTGAGACTTAACCCTACGACTGAACCCTAAGACTAAACCCTAAGACTTAACCTTAAGACTTAACCCTAAGTCTTAACCCTGAGATTAACCGTGAGACTTAACCCAAGGATTTATCCCCAAGACTTAAAATTAAGACTTAAACTTATGACATAGCCATAAGAGTTAACCCTGAGATTAAATCTTATGACTTTAACCCTAAGACTTAATATTAATACTTAACCTTAAGACAACACCCTAAGACTTAACCCTAAGACAATAAACCTAAGACGTAACCTTAAATACTTAACTCTAAGTCTTAACCTTAAGACTTAACCCTAAGACATAACTCTAAGACTTAATCTTAAGTCTTAACCTTAAGACCTAACCCTAAGATTTAACCTTAAGACGTGATCTTTAGGACATAACCCTAAGAATTAACCCTAAGACTTAAATTTAATACTTAACCCTAAGACTTAACCCTAAGACTTAATCCTAAGACATAACCCTGAGACTGAAACCTAAGACTTAACCTTAATGCTTAACCCTAAGTCATAACCCTGAGACTTAACATTGAAACTTAGCCTTGAAACTTAACCCTGAGACTTAACCCTAAGCCATATCCCCAAGACTTAACTCTAAGACGTAAACCTAAGACTCAATCCATAAGACTTAACCTTAAGACTTAACCCTAAGTCTCAGCCTTAAGACAGAACCTTACGACTTAACCCTGGGACTTAACCTTGAGACCTTACCTTGAGCCTTAACCCTGAGACTTATCCCTAAGACTTAACCATGAGACTTAACCTTCAGATTTACCGTTAAGTCTTAACTACAAGACTAAACCTTAAAACATAACCTTAAGACTTAACCATAAGACATAAACCTGAGACTTAACCCTAAGACTTAACTAGAAGACTTAACCCTAAAACTTAACCTTAAGACTTAACCATAAAAATTAAGCCTAAAACTTAACCTTAAGGCTCAACCTTAAGACTTGACGTTAAGACTTAAGTTTAAGACTTAACCTTAATACTTTACCCTAAGACGTAAGCCAAAAACTTAACCCTAAGACTTAACCCTAAAGACTTAACTATAAGACTTAACCCTAAGTCTTAACCTTAAGACCTAACTTTAATATTCAAACTTAACACTTAACCTTAGGAGTTAACCCTTAGACTTAACCTTATAACTTAACCCTAAGACATAACATTAAGAGGTAACCATAAGACTTAACTGTAAGACTTAACCTGACACTTAACATTAAGACTTAACCCTAAGAAACAATCCTAAAACTTAACCCTAAGGATTAACATAATGACTTCACCTTAAGACTTGATCCTAAGACTTCAGCTTAAGACTTATCCCTAAGACATAACCCTAAGACTTAAATTTACGACTTAACCATAAGACTTAACCCTAAGACTTATCCCTAAGACATAACCCTAAGACTTAAATTTAGGACTTAACCACAAGACTTAACCCTAAGACTTAATACTAATACTTAACCTAAGACTTAACCCTGAGACTTAACCTTAAGACTTAACCCTAAGATTTAACCTTAAGACTTAACCCTAAGACTTATCCCTGAGACTTAACCCTAAGACTTATCCCTGAGACTTAACCCTAAGACTTATCCCCAAACCTTAACCTTAAGACTTATTATTAAGATTTAAATTTAAGACTGAATCTTAAGACATAATACTAAGGCTTAACCTTAAGACTTATCCCTAAGACTTAACCCTGAGAATTTAATATAAGACTGAACCTTAGGATGTAACCCTAAGACTTAACACTATAACTTAACCGAAGACAACACTAAGACTTAAATTTAAGACTAAACTTTTAGACTTAACCCTAAGACGTAAACTTAAGAATTAAACATAAATCTTAACCCTGACACTTAACCCTAAGACGTATCCCAAAGACTTAAATTTAAGACTTAAACCTAAGACTCAAACCCTAGGACTTAAGATTTAACCTTAAGACTTAACACAAAGATTTAACCCTAAGATTTAGATTTATGAGTTAACCTTAAGACTTAATCCTAAGACTTAACACTAAGACTTAACCTTAAGACATAACCATAACACTTAAATCTAAGACTTAACCTTAACACTTAACCGTAAGACATAACCTTAAGATTTAACGCTAAGACTCAAATTTACGTCTTATCCTTAAGGCTTAACCCTAAGACTTAAATTTAGGTCTTAACCTTAACAGTTAACCCTAAGACTTAACCCTGAGACTTAAACCTAAGACTTAACCCTAAGACATAACCCTGAGACTTAACCTTAAGACTTAACCTTAAAACTTAACCCTAGGACTTGAACTTAAGACTTAACCTTAAGACTTATCCCTAAGACTTAACCCTGAGACTTAAACCTAATACTTAATCTTAGAGACTTAACCCTTAGACTTAACCTTAAGACTTAACCCTAACACTTATAATTAAGACTTAACCTTGTGACTTAACCTTAAAAACTAAACCTGAGACTTAACCCTAAGACTTAAACTTAAAACTTAACCCTAAGACTTAACCCTATGATTTAAACCTAAGACTTAACTTAAACATAAGACTTAACCCTAAGGCATAACCCTGAGACTTAACCCTACGACTGAACCCTAAGACTAAACCCTAAGACTTAACCTTAAGACTTAACCCTAAGTCTTAACCCTGAGATTAACCGTGAGACTTAACCCAAAGATTTATCCCCAAGACTTAAATTTAAGACTTAAACTTATGACATAACCATAAGAGTTAACCCTGAGATTAAATCTTATGACTTTAACCCTAAGACTTAATATTAATACTTAACCTTAAGACAACACCCTAAGACTTAACCCTAAGACAATAAACCTAAGACGTAACCTTAAATACTTAACTCTAAGTCTTAACCTTAAGACTTAACCCTAAGACATAACTCTAAGACTTAATCTTAAGTCTTAACCTTAAGACCTAACCCTAAGATTTAACCTTAAGACGTGATCTTTAGGACATAACCCTAAGAATTAACCCTAAGACTTAAATTTAATACTTAACCCTAAGACTTAACCCTAAGACTTAATCCTAAGACATAACCCTGAGACTGAAACCTAAGACTTAACCTTAATGCTTAACCCTAAGTCATAACCCTGAGACTTAACATTGAAACTTAGCCTTGAAACTTAACCCTGAGACTTAACCCTAAGCCATACCCCCAAGACTTAACTCTAAGACGTAAACCTAAGACTCAATCCATAAGACTTAACCTTAAGACTTAACCCTAAGTCTCAGCCTTAAGACAGAACCTTACGACTTAACCCTGGGACTTAACCTTGAGACCTTACCTTGAGCCTTAACCCTGAGACTTATCCCTAAGACTTAACCATGAGACTTAACCTTCAGATTTACCGTTAAGTCTTAACTACAAGACTAAACCTTAAAACATAACCTTAAGACTTAACCGTAAGACATAAACCTGAGACTTAACCCTAAGACTTAACTAGAAGACTTAACCCTAAAACTTAACCTTAAGACTTAACCATAAAAATTAAGCCTAAGACTTAACCCTAAAACTTAACCTTAAGGCTCAACCTTAAGACTTGACGTTAAGACTTAAGTTTAAGACTTAACCTTAATACTTTACCCTAAGACGTAAGCCAAAAACTTAACCCTAAGACTTAACCCTAAAGACTTAACTATAAGACTTAACCCTAAGTCTTAACCTTAAGACCTAACTTTACTATTCAAACTTAACACTTAACCTTAGGAGTTAACCCTTAGACTTAACCTTATAACTTAACCCTAAGACATAACATTAAGAGGTAACCATAAGACTTAACTGTAAGACTTAACCTGACACTTAACATTAAGACTTAACCCTAAGAAACAATCCTAAAACTTAACCCTAAGGATTAACATAATGACTTCACCTTAAGACTTGATCCTAAGACTTCACCTTAAGACTTATCCCTAAGACATAACCCTAAGACTTAAATTTACGACTTAACCATAAGACTTAACCCTAAGACTTATCCCTAAGACATAACCCTAAGACTTAAATTTAGGACTTAACCACAAGACTTAACCCTAAGACTTAATACTAATACTTAACCTAAGACTTAACCCTGAGACTGAACCTTAAGACTTAACCCTAAGATTTAACCTTAAGACTTAACCCTAAGACTTATCCCTGAGACTTAACCCTAAGACTTATCCCTGAGACTTAACCCTAAGACTTATCCCCAAACCTTAACCTTAAGACTTATTATTAAGATTTAAATTTAAGACTGAATCTTAAGACATAATACTAAGGCTTAACCTTAAGACTTATCCCTAAGACTTAACCCTGAGAATTTAATATAAGACTGAACCTTAGGATGTAACCCTAAGACTTAACACTATAACTTAACCGAAGACAACACTAAGACTTAAATTTAAGACTAAACTTTTAGACTTAACCCTAAGACGTAAACTTAAGAATTAAACATAAATCTTAACCCTGACACTTAACCCTAAGACGTATCCCAAAGACTTAAATTTAAGACTTAAACCTAAGACTCAAACCCTAGGACTTCAGATTTAACCTTAAGACTTAACACAAAGATTTAACCCTAAGATTTAGATTTATGAGTTAACCTTAAGACTTAATCCTAAGACTTAACACTAAGACTTAACCTTAAGACATAACCATAACACTTAAATCTAAGACTTAACCTTAACACTTAACCGTAAGACATAACCTTAAGATTTAACGCTAAGACTCAAATTTACGTCTTATCCTTAAGGCTTAACCCTAAGACTTAAATTTAGGTCTTAACCTTAACAGTTAACCCTAAGACTTAACCCTGAGACTTAAACCTAAGACTTAACCCTAAGACATAACCCTGAGACTTAACCTTAAGACTTAACCTTAAAACTTAACCCTAGGACTTGAATTTAAGACTTAACCTTAAGACTTATCCCTAAGACTTAACCCTGAGACTTAAACCTAATACTTAATCTTAGAGACTTAACCCTTAGACTTAACCTTAAGACTTAACCCTAACACTTATAATTAAGACTTAACCTTAAGACTTAACCTTGTGACTTAACCTTAAAAACTAAACCTGAGACTTAACCCTAAGACTTAAACTTAAAACTTAACCCTAAGACTTAACCCTATGATTTAAACCTAAGACTTAACTTAAACATAAGACTTAACCCTAAGGCATAACCCTGAGACTTAACCCTACGACTGAACCCTAAGACTAAACCCTAAGACTTAACCTTAAGACTTAACCCTAAGTCTTAACCCTGAGATTAACCGTGAGACTTAACCCAAGGATTTATCCCCAAGACTTAAAATTAAGACTTAAACTTATGACATAGCCATAAGAGTTAACCCTGAGATTAAATCTTATGACTTTAACCCTAAGACTTAATATTAATACTTAACCTTAAGACAACACCCTAAGACTTAACCCTAAGACAATAAACCTAAGACGTAACCTTAAATACTTAACTCTAAGTCTTAACCTTAAGACTTAACCCTAAGACATAACTCTAAGACTTAATCTTAAGTCTTAACCTTAAGACCTAACCCTAAGATTTAACCTTAAGACGTGATCTTTAGGACATAACCCTAAGAATTAACCCTAAGACTTAAATTTAATACTTAACCCTAAGACTTAACCCTAAGACTTAATCCTAAGACTTAACCCTGAGACTGAAACCTAAGACTTAACCTTAATGCTTAACCCTAAGTCATAACCCTGAGACTTAACATAGAAACTTAGCCTTGAAACTTAACCCTGAGACTTAACCCTAAGCCATACCCCCAAGACTTAACTCTAAGACGTAAACCTAAGACTCAATCCATAAGACTTAACCTTAAGACTTAACCCTAAGTCTCAGCCTTAAGACAGAACCTTACGACTTAACCCTGGGACTTAACCTTGAGACCTTACCTTGAGCCTTAACCCTGAGACTTATCCCTAAGACTTAACCATGAGACTTAACCTTCAGATTTACCGTTAAGTCTTAACTACAAGACTAAACCTTAAAACATAACCTTAAGACTTAACCGTAAGACATAAACCTGAGACTTAACCCTAAGACTTAACTAGAAGACTTAACCCTAAAACTTAACCTTAAGACTTAACCATAAAAATTAAGCCTAAGACTTAACCCTAAAACTTAACCTTAAGGCTCAACCTTAAGACTTGACGTTAAGACTTAAGTTTAAGACTTAACCTTAAGACTTAACCCTAAGACGTAAGCCAAAAACTTAACCCTAAGACTTAACCCTAAAGACTTAACTATAAGACTTAACCCTAAGTCTTAACCTTAAGACCTAACTTTAATATTCAAACTTAACACTTAACCTTAGGAGTTAACCCTTAGACTTAACCTTATAACTTAACCCTAAGACATAACATTAAGAGGTAACCATAAGACTTAACTGTAAGACTTAACCTGACACTTAACATTAAGACTTAACCCTAAGAAACAATCCTAAAACTTAACCCTAAGGATTAACATAATGACTTCACCTTAAGACTTGATCCTAAGACTTCACCTTAAGACTTATCCCTAAGACATAACCCTAAGACTTAAATTTACGACTTAACCATAAGACTTAACCCTAAGACTTATCCCTAAGACATAACCCTAAGACTTAAATTTAGGACTTAACCACAAGACTTAACCCTAAGACTTAATACTAATACTTAACCTAAGACTTAACCCTGAGACTTAACCTTAAGACTTAACCCTAAGATTTAACCTTAAGACTTAACCCTAAGACTTATCCCTGAGACTTAACCCTAAGACTTATCCCTGAGACTTAACCCTAAGACTTATCCCCAAACCTTAACCTTAAGACTTATTATTAAGATTTAAATTTAAGACTGAATCTTAAGACATAATACTAAGGCTTAACCTTAAGACTTATCCCTAAGACTTAACCCTGAGAATTTAATATAAGACTGAACCTTAGGATGTAACCCTAAGACTTAACACTATAACTTAACCGAAGACAACACTGAGACTTAAATTTAAGACTAAACTTTTAGACTTAACCCTAAGACGTAAACTTAAGAATTAAACATAAATCTTAACCCTGACACTTAACCCTAAGACGTATCCCAAAGACTTAAATTTAAGACTTAAACCTAAGACTCAAACCCTAGGACTTAAGATTTAACCTTAAGACTTAACACAAAGATTTAACCCTAAGATTTAGATTTATGAGTTAACCTTAAGACTTAATCCTAAGACTTAACACTAAGACTTAACCTTAAGACATAACCATAACACTTAAATCTAAGACTTAACCTTAACACTTAACCGTAAGACATAACCTTAAGATTTAACGCTAAGACTCAAATTTACGTCTTATCCTTAAGGCTTAACCCTAAGACTTAAATTTAGGTCTTAACCTTAACAGTTAACCCTAAGACTTAACCCTGAGACTTAAACCTAAGACTTAACCCTAAGACATAACCCTGAGACTTAACCTTAAGACTTAACCTTAAAACTTAACCCTAGGACTTGAACTTAAGACTTAACCTTAAGACTTATCCCTAAGACTTAACCCTGAGACTTAAACCTAATACTTAATCTTAGAGACTTAACCCTTAGACTTAACCTTAAGACTTAACCCTAACACTTATAATTAAGACTTAACCTTGTGACTTAACCTTAAAAACTAAACCTGAGACTTAACCCTAAGACTTAAACTTAAAACTTAACCCTAAGACTTAACCCTATGATTTAAACCTAAGACTTAACTTAAACATAAGACTTAACCCTAAGGCATAACCCTGAGACTTAACCCTACGACTGAACCCTAAGACTAAACCCTAAGACTTAACCTTAAGACTTAACCCTAAGTCTTAACCCTGAGATTAACCGTGAGACTTAACCCAAAGATTTATCCCCAAGACTTAAAATTAAGACTTAAACTTATGACATAACCATAAGAGTTAACCCTGAGATTAAATCTTATGACTTTAACCCTAAGACTTAATATTAATACTTAACCTTAAGACAACACCCTAAGACTTAACCCTAAGACAATAAACCTAAGACGTAACCTTAAATACTTAACTCTAAGTCTTAACCTTAAGACTTAACCCTAAGACATAACTCTAAGACTTAATCTTAAGTCTTAACCTTAAGACCTAACCCTAAGATTTAACCTTAAGACGTGATCTTTAGGACATAACCCTAAGAATTAACCCTAAGACTTAAATTTAATACTTAACCCTAAGACTTAACCCTAAGACTTAATCCTAAGACATAACCCTGAGACTGAAACCTAAGACTTAACCTTAATGCTTAACCCTAAGTCATAACCCTGAGACTTAACATTGAAACTTAGCCTTGAAACTTAACCCTGAGACTTAACCCTAAGCCATATCCCCAAGACTTAACTCTAAGACGTAAACCTAAGACTCAATCCATAAGACTTAACCTTAAGACTTAACCCTAAGTCTCAGCCTTAAGACAGAACCTTACGACTTAACCCTGGGACTTAACCTTGAGACCTTACCTTGAGCCTTAACCCTGAGACTTATCCCTAAGACTTAACCATGAGACTTAACCTTCAGATTTACCGTTAAGTCTTAACTACAAGACTAAACCTTAAAACATAACCTTAAGACTTAACCGTAAGACATAAACCTGAGACTTAACCCTAAGACTTAACTAGAAGACTTAACCCTAAAACTTAACCTTAAGACTTAACCATAAAAATTAAGCCTAAGACTTAACCCTAAAACTTAACCTTAAGGCTCAACCTTAAGACTTGACGTTAAGACTTAAGTTTAAGACTTAACCTTAATACTTTACCCTAAGACGTAAGCCAAAAACTTAACCCTAAGACTTAACCCTAAAGACTTAACTATAAGACTTAACCCTAAGTCTTAACCTTAAGACCTAACTTTAATATTCAAACTTAACACTTAACCTTAGGAGTTAACCCTTAGACTTAACCTTATAACTTAACCCTAAGACATAACATTAAGAGGTAACCATAAGACTTAACTGTAAGACTTAACCTGACACTTAACATTAAGACTTAACCCTAAGAAACAATCCTAAAACTTAACCCTAAGGATTAACATAATGACTTCACCTTAAGACTTGATCCTAAGACTTCACCTTAAGACTTATCCCTAAGACATAACCCTAAGACTTAAATTTACGACTTAACCATAAGACTTAACCCTAAGACTTATCCCTGAGACTTAACCCTAAGACTTATCCCTGAGACTTAACCCTAAGACTTATCCCCAAACCTTAACCTTAAGACTTATTATTAAGATTTAAATTTAAGACTGAATCTTAAGACATAATACTAAGGCTTAACCTTAAGACTTATCCCTAAGACTTAACCCTGAGAATTTAATATAAGACTGAACCTTAGGATGTAACCCTAAGACTTAACACTATAACTTAACCGAAGACAACACTAAGACTTAAATTTAAGACTAAACTTTTAGACTTAACCCTAAGACGTAAACTTAAGAATTAAACATAAATCTTAACCCTGACACTTAACCCTAAGACGTATCCCAAAGACTTAAATTTAAGACTTAAACCTAAGACTCAAACCCTAGGACTTCAGATTTAACCTTAAGACTTAACACAAAGATTTAACCCTAAGATTTAGATTTATGAGTTAACCTTAAGACTTAATCCTAAGACTTAACCTTAAGACATAACCATAACACTTAAATCTAAGACTTAACCTTAACACTTAACCGTAAGACATAACCTTAAGATTTAACGCTAAGACTCAAATTTACGTCTTATCCTTAAGGCTTAACCCTAAGACTTAAATTTAGGTCTTAACCTTAACAGTTAACCCTAAGACTTAACCCTGAGACTTAAACCTAAGACTTAACCCTAAGACATAACCCTGAGACTTAACCTTAAGACTTAACCTTAAAACTTAACCCTAGGACTTGAACTTAAGACTTAACCTTAAGACTTATCCCTAAGACTTAACCCTGAGACTTAAACCTAATACTTAATCTTAGAGACTTAACCCTTAGACTTAACCTTAAGACTTAACCCTAACACTTATAATTAAGACTTAACCTTGTGACTTAACCTTAAAAACTAAACCTGAGACTTAACCCTAAGACTTAAACTTAAAACTTAACCCTAAGACTTAACCCTATGATTTAAACCTAAGACTTAACTTAAACATAAGACTTAACCCTAAGGCATAACCCTGAGACTTAACCCTACGACTGAACCCTAAGACTAAACCCTAAGACTTAACCTTAAGACTTAACCCTAAGTCTTAACCCTGAGATTAACCGTGAGACTTAACCCAAAGATTTATCCCCAAGACTTAAAATTAAGACTTAAACTTATGACATAACCATAAGAGTTAACCCTGAGATTAAATCTTATGACTTTAACCCTAAGACTTAATATTAATACTTAACCTTAAGACAACACCCTAAGACTTAACCCTAAGACAATAAACCTAAGACGTAACCTTAAATACTTAACTCTAAGTCTTAACCTTAAGACTTAACCCTAAGACATAACTCTAAGACTTAATCTTAAGTCTTAACCTTAAGACCTAACCCTAAGATTTAACCTTAAGACGTGATCTTTAGGACATAACCCTAAGAATTAACCCTAAGACTTAAATTTAATACTTAACCCTAAGACTTAACCCTAAGACTTAATCCTAAGACATAACCCTGAGACTGAAACCTAAGACTTAACCTTAATGCTTAACCCTAAGTCATAACCCTGAGACTTAACATTGAAACTTAGCCTTGAAACTTAACCCTGAGACTTAACCCTAAGCCATATCCCCAAGACTTACCTCTAAGACGTAAACCTAAGACTCAATCCATAAGACTTAACCTTAAGACTTAACCCTAAGTCTCAGCCTTAAGACAGAACCTTACGACTTAACCCTGGGACTTAACCTTGAGACCTTACCTTGAGCCTTAACCCTGAGACTTATCCCTAAGACTTAACCATGAGACTTAACCTTCAGATTTACCGTTAAGTCTTAACTACAAGACTAAACCTTAAAACATAACCTTAAGACTTAACCGTAAGACATAAACCTGAGACTTAACCCTAAGACTTAACTAGAAGACTTAACCCTAAAACTTAACCTTAAGACTTAACCATAAAAATTAAGCCTAAGACTTAACCCTAAAACTTAACCTTAAGGCTCAACCTTAAGACTTGACGTTAAGACTTAAGTTTAAGACTTAACCTTAATACTTTACCCTAAGACGTAAGCCAAAAACTTAACCCTAAGACTTAACCCTAAAGACTTAACTATAAGACTTAACCCTAAGTCTTAACCTTAAGACCTAACTTTAATATTCAAACTTAACACTTAACCTTAGGAGTTAACCCTTAGACTTAACCTTATAACTTAACCCTAAGACATAACATTAAGAGGTAACCATAAGACTTAACTGTAAGACTTAACCTGACACTTAACATTAAGACTTAACCCTAAGAAACAATCCTAAAACTTAACCCTAAGGATTAACATAATGACTTCACCTTAAGACTTGATCCTAAGACTTCACCTTAAGACTTATCCCTAAGACATAACCCTAAGACTTAAATTTACGACTTAACCATAAGACTTAACCCTAAGACTTATCCCTGAGACTTAACCCTAAGACTTATCCCTGAGACTTAACCCTAAGACTTATCCCCAAACCTTAACCTTAAGACTTATTATTAAGATTTAAATTTAAGACTGAATCTTAAGACATAATACTAAGGCTTAACCTTAAGACTTATCCCTAAGACTTAACCCTGAGAATTTAATATAAGACTGAACCTTAGGATGTAACCCTAAGACTTAACACTATAACTTAACCGAAGACAACACTAAGACTTAAATTTAAGACTAAACTTTTAGACTTAACCCTAAGACGTAAACTTAAGAATTAAACATAAATCTTAACCCTGACACTTAACCCTAAGACGTATCCCAAAGACTTAAATTTAAGACTTAAACCTAAGACTCAAACCCTAGGACTTCAGATTTAACCTTAAGACTTAACACAAAGATTTAACCCTAAGATTTAGATTTATGAGTTAACCTTAAGACTTAATCCTAAGACTTAACCTTAAGACATAACCATAACACTTAAATCTAAGACTTAACCTTAACACTTAACCGTAAGACATAACCTTAAGATTTAACGCTAAGACTCAAATTTACGTCTTATCCTTAAGGCTTAACCCTAAGACTTAAATTTAGGTCTTAACCTTAACAGTTAACCCTAAGACTTAACCCTGAGACTTAAACCTAAGACTTAACCCTAAGACATAACCCTGAGACTTAACCTTAAGACTTAACCTTAAAACTTAACCCTAGGACTTGAACTTAAGACTTAACCTTAAGACTTATCCCTAAGACTTAACCCTGAGACTTAAACCTAATACTTAATCTTAGAGACTTAACCCTTAGACTTAACCTTAAGACTTAACCCTAACACTTATAATTAAGACTTAACCTTAAGACTTAACCTTGTGACTTAACCTTAAAAACTAAACCTGAGACTTAACCCTAAGACTTAAACTTAAAACTTAACCCTAAGACTTAACCCTATGATTTAAACCTAAGACTTAACTTAAACATAAGACTTAACCCTAAGGCATAACCCTGAGACTTAACCCTACGACTGAACCCTAAGACTAAACCCTAAGACTTAACCTTAAGACTTAACCCTAAGTCTTAACCCTGAGATTAACCGTGAGACTTAACCCAAAGATTTATCCCCAAGACTTAAAATTAAGACTTAAACTTATGACATAACCATAAGAGTTAACCCTGAGATTAAATCTTATGACTTTAACCCTAAGACTTAATATTAATACTTAACCTTAAGACAACACCCTAAGACTTAACCCTAAGACAATAAACCTAAGACGTAACCTTAAATACTTAACTCTAAGTCTTAACCTTAAGACTTAACCCTAAGACATAACTCTAAGACTTAATCTTAAGTCTTAACCTTAAGACCTAACCCTAAGATTTAACCTTAAGACGTGATCTTTAGGACATAACCCTAAGAATTAACCCTAAGACTTAAATTTAATACTTAACCCTAAGACTTAACCCTAAGACTTAATCCTAAGACATAACCCTGAGACTGAAACCTAAGACTTAACCTTAATGCTTAACCCTAAGTCATAACCCTGAGACTTAACATTGAAACTTAGCCTTGAAACTTAACCCTGAGACTTAACCCTAAGCCATATCCCCAAGACTTACCTCTAAGACGTAAACCTAAGACTCAATCCATAAGACTTAACCTTAAGACTTAACCCTAAGTCTCAGCCTTAAGACAGAACCTTACGACTTAACCCTGGGACTTAACCTTGAGACCTTACCTTGAGCCTTAACCCTGAGACTTATCCCTAAGACTTAACCATGAGACTTAACCTTCAGATTTACCGTTAAGTCTTAACTACAAGACTAAACCTTAAAACATAACCTTAAGACTTAACCGTAAGACATAAACCTGAGACTTAACCCTAAGACTTAACTAGAAGACTTAACCCTAAAACTTAACCTTAAGACTTAACCATAAAAATTAAGCCTAAGACTTAACCCTAAAACTTAACCTTAAGGCTCAACCTTAAGACTTGACGTTAAGACTTAAGTTTAAGACTTAACCTTAATACTTTACCCTAAGACGTAAGCCAAAAACTTAACCCTAAGACTTAACCCTAAAGACTTAACTATAAGACTTAACCCTAAGTCTTAACCTTAAGACCTAACTTTAATATTCAAACTTAACACTTAACCTTAGGAGTTAACCCTTAGACTTAACCTTATAACTTAACCCTAAGACATAACATTAAGAGGTAACCATAAGACTTAACTGTAAGACTTAACCTGACACTTAACATTAAGACTTAACCCTAAGAAACAATCCTAAAACTTAACCCTAAGGATTAACATAATGACTTCACCTTAAGACTTGATCCTAAGACTTCACCTTAAGACTTATCCCTAAGACATAACCCTAAGACTTAAATTTACGACTTAACCATAAGACTTAACCCTAAGACTTATCCCTAAGACATAACCCTAAGACTTAAATTTAGGACTTAACCACAAGACTTAACCCTAAGACTTAATACTAATACTTAACCTAAGACTTAACCCTGAGACTTAACCTTAAGACTTAACCCTAAGATTTAACCTTAAGACTTAACCCTAAGACTTATCCCTGAGACTTAACCCTAAGACTTATCCCTGAGACTTAACCCTAAGACTTATCCCCAAACCTTAACCTTAAGACTTATTATTAAGATTTAAATTTAAGACTGAATCTTAAGACATAATACTAAGGCTTAACCTTAAGACTTATCCCTAAGACTTAACCCTGAGAATTTAATATAAGACTGAACCTTAGGATGTAACCCTAAGACTTAACACTATAACTTAACCGAAGACAACACTAAGACTTAAATTTAAGACTAAACTTTTAGACTTAACCCTAAGACGTAAACTTAAGAATTAAACATAAATCTTAACCCTGACACTTAACCCTAAGACGTATCCCAAAGACTTAAATTTAAGACTTAAACCTAAGACTCAAACCCTAGGACTTCAGATTTAACCTTAAGACTTAACACAAAGATTTAACCCTAAGATTTAGATTTATGAGTTAACCTTAAGACTTAATCCTAAGACTTAACACTAAGACTTAACCTTAAGACATAACCATAACACTTAAATCTAAGACTTAACCTTAACACTTAACCGTAAGACATAACCTTAAGATTTAACGCTAAGACTCAAATTTACGTCTTATCCTTAAGGCTTAACCCTAAGACTTAAATTTAGGTCTTAACCTTAACAGTTAACCCTAAGACTTAACCCTGAGACTTAAACCTAAGACTTAACCCTAAGACATAACCCTGAGACTTAACCTTAAGACTTAACCTTAAAACTTAACCCTAGGACTTGAACTTAAGACTTAACCTTAAGACTTATCCCTAAGACTTAACCCTGAGACTTAAACCTAATACTTAATCTTAGAGACTTAACCCTTAGACTTAACCTTAAGACTTAACCCTAACACTTATAATTAAGACTTAACCTTAAGACTTAACCTTGTGACTTAACCTTAAAAACTAAACCTGAGACTTAACCCTAAGACTTAAACTTAAAACTTAACCCTAAGACTTAACCCTATGATTTAAACCTAAGACTTAACTTAAACATAAGACTTAACCCTAAGGCATAACCCTGAGACTTAACCCTACGACTGAACCCTAAGACTAAACCCTAAGACTTAACCTTAAGACTTAACCCTAAGTCTTAACCCTGAGATTAACCGTGAGACTTAACCCAAAGATTTATCCCCAAGACTTAAAATTAAGACTTAAACTTATGACATAACCATAAGAGTTAACCCTGAGATTAAATCTTATGACTTTAACCCTAAGACTTAATATTAATACTTAACCTTAAGACAACACCCTAAGACTTAACCCTAAGACAATAAACCTAAGACGTAACCTTAAATACTTAACTCTAAGTCTTAACCTTAAGACTTAACCCTAAGACATAACTCTAAGACTTAATCTTAAGTCTTAACCTTAAGACCTAACCCTAAGATTTAACCTTAAGACGTGATCTTTAGGACATAACCCTACGAATTAACCCTAAGACTTAAATTTAATACTTAACCCTAAGACTTAACCCTAAGACTTAATCCTAAGACATAACCCTGAGACTGAAACCTAAGACTTAACCTTAATGCTTAACCCTAAGTCATAACCCTGAGACTTAACATTGAAACTTAGCCTTGAAACTTAACCCTGAGACTTAACCCTAAGCCATATCCCCAAGACTTAACTCTAAGACGTAAACCTAAGACTCAATCCATAAGACTTAACCTTAAGACTTAACCCTAAGTCTCAGCCTTAAGACAGAACCTTACGACTTAACCCTGGGACTTAACCTTGAGACCTTACCTTGAGCCTTAACCCTGAGACTTATCCCTAAGACTTAACCATGAGACTTAACCTTCAGATTTACCGTTAAGTCTTAACTACAAGACTAAACCTTAAAACATAACCTTAAGACTTAACCGTAAGACATAAACCTGAGACTTAACCCTAAGACTTAACTAGAAGACTTAACCCTAAAACTTAACCTTAAGACTTAACCATAAAAATTAAGCCTAAGACTTAACCCTAAAACTTAACCTTAAGGCTCAACCTTAAGACTTGACGTTAAGACTTAAGTTTAAGACTTAACCTTAATACTTTACCCTAAGACGTAAGCCAAAAACTTAACCCTAAGACTTAACCCTAAAGACTTAACTATAAGACTTAACCCTAAGTCTTAACCTTAAGACCTAACTTTAATATTCAAACTTAACACTTAACCTTAGGAGTTAACCCTTAGACTTAACCTTATAACTTAACCCTAAGACATAACATTAAGAGGTAACCATAAGACTTAACTGTAAGACTTAACCTGACACTTAACATTAAGACTTAACCCTAAGAAACAATCCTAAAACTTAACCCTAAGGATTAACATAATGACTTCACCTTAAGACTTGATCCTAAGACTTCACCTTAAGACTTATCCCTAAGACATAACCCTAAGACTTAAATTTACGACTTAACCATAAGACTTAACCCTAAGACTTATCCCTAAGACATAACCCTAAGACTTAAATTTAGGACTTAACCACAAGACTTAACCCTAAGACTTAATACTAATACTTAACCTAAGACTTAACCCTGAGACTTAACCTTAAGACTTAACCCTAAGATTTAACCTTAAGACTTAACCCTAAGACTTATCCCTGAGACTTAACCCTAAGACTTATCCCTGAGACTTAACCCTAAGACTTATCCCCAAACCTTAACCTTAAGACTTATTATTAAGATTTAAATTTAAGACTGAATCTTAAGACATAATACTAAGGCTTAACCTTAAGACTTATCCCTAAGACTTAACCCTGAGAATTTAATATAAGACTGAACCTTAGGATGTAACCCTAAGACTTAACACTATAACTTAACCGAAGACAACACTAAGACTTAAATTTAGGACTAAACTTTTAGACTTAACCCTAAGACGTAAACTTAAGAATTAAACATAAATCTTAACCCTGACACTTAACCCTAAGACGTATCCCAAAGACTTAAATTTAAGACTTAAACCTAAGACTCAAACCCTAGGACTTAAGATTTAACCTTAAGACTTAACACAAAGATTTAACCCTAAGATTTAGATTTATGAGTTAACCTTAAGACTTAATCCTAAGACTTAACACTAAGACTTAACCTTAAGACATAACCATAACACTTAAATCTAAGACTTAACCTTAACACTTAACCGTAAGACATAACCTTAAGATTTAACGCTAAGACTCAAATTTACGTCTTATCCTTAAGGCTTAACCCTAAGACTTAAATTTAGGTCTTAACCTTAACAGTTAACCCTAAGACTTAACCCTGAGACTTAAACCTAAGACTTAACCCTAAGACATAACCCTGAGACTTAACCTTAAGACTTAACCTTAAAACTTAACCCTAGGACTTGAACTTAAGACTTAACCTTAAGACTTATCCCTAAGACTTAACCCTGAGACTTAAACCTAATACTTAATCTTAGAGACTTAACCCTTAGACTTAACCTTAAGACTTAACCCTAACACTTATAATTAAGACTTAACCTTAAGACTTAACCTTAAAAACTAAACCTGAGACTTAACCCTAAGACTTAAACTTAAAACTTAACCCTAAGACTTAACCCTATGATTTAAACCTAAGACTTAACTTAAACATAAGACTTAACCCTAAGGCATAACCCTGAGACTTAACCCTACGACTGAACCCTAAGACTAAACCCTAAGACTTAACCTTAAGACTTAACCCTAAGTCTTAACCCTGAGATTAACCGTGAGACTTAACCCAAGGATTTATCCCCAAGACTTAAAATTAAGACTTAAACTTATGACATAACCATAAGAGTTAACCCTGAGATTAAATCTTATGACTTTAACCCTAAGACTTAATATTAATACTTAACCTTAAGACAACACCCTAAGACTTAACCCTAAGACAATAAACCTAAGACGTAACCTTAAATACTTAACTCTAAGTCTTAACCTTAAGACTTAACCCTAAGACATAACTCTAAGACTTAATCTTAAGTCTTAACCTTAAGACCTAACCCTAAGATTTAACCTTAAGACGTGATCTTTAGGACATAACCCTAAGAATTAACCCTAAGACTTAAATTTAATACTTAACCCTAAGACTTAACCCTAAGACATAACCCTGAGACTGAAACCTAAGACTTAACCTTAATGCTTAACCCTAAGTCATAACCCTGAGACTTAACATTGAAACTTAGCCTTGAAACTTAACCCTGAGACTTAACCCTAAGCCATATCCCCAAGACTTAACTCTAAGACGTAAACCTAAGACTCAATCCATAAGACTTAACCTTAAGACTTAACCCTAAGTCTCAGCCTTAAGACAGAACCTTACGACTTAACCCTGGGACTTAACCTTGAGACCTTACCTTGAGCCTTAACCCTGAGACTTATCCCTAAGACTTAACCATGAGACTTAACCTTCAGATTTACCGTTAAGTCTTAACTACAAGACTAAACCTTAAAACATAACCTTAAGACTTAACCGTAAGACATAAACCTGAGACTTAACCCTAAGACTTAACTAGAAGACTTAACCCTAAAACTTAACCTTAAGACTTAACCCTAAAAATTAAGCCTAAGACTTAACCCTAAAACTTAACCTTAAGGCTCAACCTTAAGACTTGACGTTAAGACTTAAGTTTAAGACTTAACCTTAATACTTTACCCTAAGACGTAAGCCAAAAACTTAACCCTAAGACTTAACCCTAAAGACTTAACTATAAGACTTAACCCTAAGTCTTAACCTTAAGACCTAACTTTAATATTCAAACTTAACACTTAACCTTAGGAGTTAACCCTTAGACTTAACCTTATAACTTAACCCTAAGACATAACATTAAGAGGTAACCATAAGACTTAACTGTAAGACTTAACCTGACACTTAACATTAAGACTTAACCCTAAGAAACAATCCTAAAACTTAACCCTAAGGATTAACATAATGACTTCACCTTAAGACTTGATCCTAAGACTTCACCTTAAGACTTATCCCTAAGACATAACCCTAAGACTTAAATTTACGACTTAACCATAAGACTTAACCCTAAGACTTATCCCTAAGACATAACCCTAAGACTTAAATTTAGGACTTAACCACAAGACTTAACCCTAAGACTTAATACTAATACTTAACCTAAGACTTAACCCTGAGACTTAACCTTAAGACTTAACCCTAAGATTTAACCTTAAGACTTAACCCTAAGACTTATCCCTGAGACTTAACCCTAAGACTTATCCCTGAGACTTAACCCTAAGACTTATCCCCAAACCTTAACCTTAAGACTTATTATTAAGATTTAAATTTAAGACTGAATCTTAAGACATAATACTAAGGCTTAACCTTAAGACTTATCCCTAAGACTTAACCCTGAGAATTTAATATAAGACTGAACCTTAGGATGTAACCCTAAGACTTAACACTTTAACTTAACCGAAGACAACACTAAGACTTAAATTTAAGACTAAACTTTTAGACTTAACCCGAAGACGTAAACTTAAGAATTAAACATAAATCTTAACCCTGACACTTAACCCTAAGACGTATCCCAAAGACTTAAATTTAAGACTTAAACCTAAGACTCAAACCCTAGGACTTCAGATTTAACCTTAAGACTTAACACAAAGATTTAACCCTAAGATTTAGATTTATGAGTTAACCTTAAGACTTAATCCTAAGACTTAACACTAAGACTTAACCTTAAGACATAACCATAACACTTAAATCTAAGACTTAACCTTAACACTTAACCGTAAGACATAACCTTAAGATTTAACGCTAAGACTCAAATTTACGTCTTATCCTTAAGGCTTAACCCTAAGACTTAAATTTAGGTCTTAACCTTAACAGTTAACCCTAAGACTTAACCCTGAGACTTAAACCTAAGACATAACCCTGAGACTTAACCTTAAGACTTAACCTTAAAACTTAACCCTAGGACTTGAACTTAAGACTTAACCTTAAGACTTATCCCTAAGACTTAACCCTGAGACTTAAACCTAATACTTAATCTTAGAGACTTAACCCTTAGACTTAACCTTAAGACTTAACCCTAACACTTATAATTAAGACTTAACCTTGTGACTTAACCTTAAAAACTAAACCTGAGACTTAACCCTAAGACTTAAACTTAAAACTTAACCCTAAGACTTAACCCTATGATTTAAACCTAAGACTTAACTTAAACATAAGACTTAACCCTAAGGCATAACCCTGAGACTTAACCCTACGACTGAACCCTAAGACTAAACCCTAAGACTTAACCTTAAGACTTAACCCTAAGTCTTAACCCTGAGATTAACCGTGAGACTTAACCCAAGGATTTATCCCCAAGACTTAAAATTAAGACTTAAACTTATGACATAACCATAAGAGTTAACCCTGAGATTAAATCTTATGACTTTAACCCTAAGACTTAATATTAATACTTAACCTTAAGACAACACCCTAAGACTTAACCCTAAGACAATAAACCTAAGACGTAACCTTAAATACTTAACTCTAAGTCTTAACCTTAAGACTTAACCCTAAGACATAACTCTAAGACTTAATCTTAAGTCTTAACCTTAAGACCTAACCCTAAGATTTAACCTTAAGACGTGATCTTTAGGACATAACCCTAAGAATTAACCCTAAGACTTAAATTTAATACTTAACCCTAAGACTTAACCCTAAGACTTAATCCTAAGACATAACCCTGAGACTGAAACCTAAGACTTAACCTTAATGCTTAACCCTAAGTCATAACCCTGAGACTTAACATTGAAACTTAGCCTTGAAACTTAACCCTGAGACTTAACCCTAAGCCATATCCCCAAGACTTAACTCTAAGACGTAAACCTAAGACTCAATCCATAAGACTTAACCTTAAGACTTAACCCTAAGTCTCAGCCTTAAGACAGAACCTTACGACTTAACCCTGGGACTTAACCTTGAGACCTTACCTTGAGCCTTAACCCTGAGACTTATCCCTAAGACTTAACCATGAGACTTAACCTTCAGATTTACCGTTAAGTCTTAACTACAAGACTAAACCTTAAAACATAACCTTAAGACTTAACCGTAAGACATAAACCTGAGACTTAACCCTAAGACTTAACTAGAAGACTTAACCCTAAAACTTAACCTTAAGACTTAACCATAAAAATTAAGCCTAAGACTTAACCCTAAAACTTAACCTTAAGGCTCAACCTTAAGACTTGACGTTAAGACTTAAGTTTAAGACTTAACCTTAATACTTTACCCTAAGACGTAAGCCAAAAACTTAACCCTAAGACTTAACCCTAAAGACTTAACTATAAGACTTAACCCTAAGTCTTAACCTTAAGACCTAACTTTAATATTCAAACTTAACACTTAACCTTAGGAGTTAACCCTTAGACTTAACCTTATAACTTAACCCTAAGACATAACATTAAGAGGTAACCATAAGACTTAACTGTAAGACTTAACCTGACACTTAACATTAAGACTTAACCCTAAGAAACAATCCTAAAACTTAACCCTAAGGATTAACATAATGACTTCACCTTAAGACTTGATCCTAAGACTTCACCTTAAGACTTATCCCTAAGACATAACCCTAAGACTTAAATTTACGACTTAACCATAAGACTTAACCCTAAGACTTATCCTTAAGACATAACCCTAAGACTTAAATTTAGGACTTAACCACAAGACTTAACCCTAAGACTTAATACTAATACTTAACCTAAGACTTAACCCTGAGACTTAACCTTAAGACTTAACCCTAAGATTTAACCTTAAGACTTAACCCTAAGACTTATCCCTGAGACTTAACCCTAAGACTTATCCCTGAGACTTAACCCTAAGACTTATCCCCAAACCTTAACCTTAAGACTTATTATTAAGATTTAAATTTAAGACTGAATCTTAAGACATAATACTAAGGCTTAACCTTAAGACTTATCCCTAAGACTTAACCCTGAGAATTTAATATAAGACTGAACCTTAGGATGTAACCCTAAGACTTAACACTATAACTTAACCGAAGACAACACTAAGACTTAAATTTAAGACTAAACTTTTAGACTTAACCCTAAGACGTAAACTTAAGAATTAAACATAAATCTTAACCCTGACACTTAACCCTAAGACGTATCCCAAAGACTTAAATTTAAGACTTAAACCTAAGACTCAAACCCTAGGACTTCAGATTTAACCTTAAGACTTAACACAAAGATTTAACCCTAAGATTTAGATTTATGAGTTAACCTTAAGACTTAATCCTAAGACTTAACACTAAGACTTAACCTTAAGACATAACCATAACACTTAAATCTAAGACTTAACCTTAACACTTAACCGTAAGACATAACCTTAAGATTTAACGCTAAGACTCAAATTTACGTCTTATCCTTAAGGCTTAACCCTAAGACTTAAATTTAGGTCTTAACCTTAACAGTTAACCCTAAGACTTAACCCTGAGACTTAAACCTAAGACTTAACCCTAAGACATAACCCTGAGACTTAACCTTAAGACTTAACCTTAAAACTTAACCCTAGGACTTGAATTTAAGACTTAACCTTAAGACTTATCCCTAAGACTTAACCCTGAGACTTAAACCTAATACTTAATCTTAGAGACTTAACCCTTAGACTTAACCTTAAGACTTAACCCTAACACTTATAATTAAGACTTAACCTTGTGACTTAACCTTAAAAACTAAACCTGAGACTTAACCCTAAGACTTAAACTTAAAACTTAACCCTAAGACTTAACCCTATGATTTAAACCTAAGACTTAACTTAAACATAAGACTTAACCCTAAGGCATAACCCTGAGACTTAACCCTACGACTGAACCCTAAGACTAAACCCTAAGACTTAACCTTAAGACTTAACCCTAAGTCTTAACCCTGAGATTAACCGTGAGACTTAACCCAAAGATTTATCCCCAAGACTTAAAATTAAGACTTAAACTTATGACATAACCATAAGAGTTAACCCTGAGATTAAATCTTATGACTTTAACCCTAAGACTTAATATTAATACTTAACCTTAAGACAACACCCTAAGACTTAACCCTAAGACAATAAACCTAAGACGTAACCTTAAATACTTAACTCTAAGTCTTAACCTTAAGACTTAACCCTAAGACATAACTCTAAGACTTAATCTTAAGTCTTAACCTTAAGACCTAACCCTAAGATTTAACCTTAAGACGTGATCTTTAGGACATAACCCTAAGAATTAACTCTAAGACTTAAATTTAATACTTAACCCTAAGACTTAACCCTAAGACTTAATCCTAAGACATAACCCTGAGAGTGAAACCTAAGACTTAACCTTGAGACCTTACCTTGAGCCTTAACCCTGAGACTTATCCCTAAGACTTAACCATGAGACTTAACCTTCAGATTTACCGTTAAGTCTTAACTACAAGACTAAACCTTAAAACATAACCTTAAGACTTAACCGTAAGACATAAACCTGAGACTTAACCCTAAGACTTAACTAGAAGACTTAACCCTAAAACTTAACCTTAAGACTTAACCATAAAAATTAAGCCTAAGACTTAACCCTAAAACTTAACCTTAAGGCTCAACCTTAAGACTTGACGTTAAGACTTAAGTTTAAGACTTAACCTTAATACTTTACCCTAAGACGTAAGCCAAAAACTTAACCCTAAGACTTAACCCTAAAGACTTAACTATAAGACTTAACCCTAAGTCTTAACCTTAAGACCTAACTTTAATATTCAAACTTAACACTTAACCTTAGGAGTTAACCCTTAGACTTAACCTTATAACTTAACCCTAAGACATAACATTAAGAGGTAACCATAAGACTTAACTGTAAGACTTAACCTGACACTTAACATTAAGACTTAACCCTAAGAAACAATCCTAAAACTTAACCCTAAGGATTAACATAATGACTTCACCTTAAGACTTGATCCTAAGACTTCACCTTAAGACTTATCCCTAAGACATAACCCTAAGACTTAAATTTACGACTTAACCATAAGACTTAACCCTAAGACTTATCCCTAAGACATAACCCTAAGACTTAAATTTAGGACTTAACCACAAGACTTAACCCTAAGACTTAATACTAATACTTAACCTAAGACTTAACCCTGAGACTTAACCTTAAGACTTAACCCTAAGATTTAACCTTAAGACTTAACCCTAAGACTTATCCCTGAGACTTAACCCTAAGACTTATCCCTGAGACTTAACCCTAAGACTTATCCCCAAACCTTAACCTTAAGACTTATTATTAAGATTTAAATTTAAGACTGAATCTTAAGACATAATACTAAGGCTTAACCTTAAGACTTATCCCTAAGACTTAACCCTGAGAATTTAATATAAGACTGAACCTTAGGATGTAACCCTAAGACTTAACACTATAACTTAACCGAAGACAACACTAAGACTTAAATTTAAGACTAAACTTTTAGACTTAACCCTAAGACGTAAACTTAAGGATTAAACATAAATCTTAACCCTGACACTTAACCCTAAGACGTATCCCAAAGACTTAAATTTAAGACTTAAACCTAGGGATTAAACCCTAGGACTTAAGATTTAACCTTAAGACTTAACACAAAGATTTAACCCTAAGATTTAGATTTATGAGTTAACCTTAAGACTTAATCCTAAGACTTAACACTAAGACTTAACCTTAAGACATAACCATAACACTTAAATCTAAGACTTAACCTTAACACTTAACCGTAAGACATAACCTTAAGATTTAACGCTAAGACTCAAATTTACGTCTTATCCTTAAGGCTTAACCCTAAGACTTAAATTTAGGTCTTAACCTTAACAGTTAACCCTAAGACTTAACCCTGAGACTTAAACCTAAGACTTAACCCTAAGACATAACCCTGAGACTTAACCTTAAGACTTAACCTTAAAACTTAACCCTAGGACTTGAATTTAAGACTTAACCTTAAGACTTATCCCTAAGACTTAACCCTGAGACTTAAACCTAATACTTAATCTTAGAGACTTAACCCTTAGACTTAACCTTAAGACTTAACCCTAACACTTATAATTAAGACTTAACCTTGTGACTTAACCTTAAAAACTAAACCTGAGACTTAACCCTAAGACTTAAACTTAAAACTTAACCCTAAGACTTAACCCTATGATTTAAACCTAAGACTTAACTTAAACATAAGACTTAACCCTAAGGCATAACCCTGAGACTTAACCCTACGACTGAACCCTAAGACTAAACCCTAAGACTTAACCTTAAGACTTAACCCTAAGTCTTAACCCTGAGATTAACCGTGAGATTTAACCCAAAGATTTATCCCCAAGACTTAAAATTAAGACTTAAACTTATGACATAACCATAAGAGTTAACCCTGAGATTAAATCTTATGACTTTAACCCTAAGACTTAATATTAATACTTAACCTTAAGACAACACCCTAAGACTTAACCCTAAGACAATAAACCTAAGACGTAACCTTAAATACTTAACTCTAAGTCTTAACCTTAAGACTTAACCCTAAGACATAACTCTAAGACTTAATCTTAAGTCTTAACCTTAAGACCTAACCCTAAGATTTAACCTTAAGACGTGATCTTTAGGACATAACCCTAAGAATTAACCCTAAGACTTAAATTTAATACTTAACCCTAAGACTTAACCCTAAGACTTAATCCTAAGACATAACCCTGAGAGTGAAACCTAAGACTTAACCTTGAGACCTTACCTTGAGCCTTAACCCTGAGACTTATCCCTAAGACTTAACCATGAGACTTAACCTTCAGATTTACCGTTAAGTCTTAACTACAAGACTAAACCTTAAAACATAACCTTAAGACTTAACCGTAAGACATAAACCTGAGACTTAACCCTAAGACTTAACTAGAAGACTTAACCCTAAAACTTAACCTTAAGACTTAACCATAAAAATTAAGCCTAAGACTTAACCCTAAAACTTAACCTTAAGGCTCAACCTTAAGACTTGACGTTAAGACTTAAGTTTAAGACTTAACCTTAATACTTTACCCTAAGACGTAAGCCAAAAACTTAACCCTAAGACTTAACCCTAAAGACTTAACTATAAGACTTAACCCTAAGTCTTAACCTTAAGACCTAACTTTAATATTCAAACTTAACACTTAACCTTAGGAGTTAACCCTTAGACTTAACCTTATAACTTAACCCTAAGACATAACATTAAGAGGTAACCATAAGACTTAACTGTAAGACTTAACCTCACACTTAACATTAAGACTTAACCCTAAGAAACAATCCTAAAACTTAACCCTAAGGATTAACATAATGACTTCACCTTAAGACTTGATCCTAAGACTTCACCTTAAGACTTATCCCTAAGACATAACCCTAAGACTTAAATTTACGACTTTACCATAAGACTTAACCCTAAGACTTATCCCTAAGACATAACCCTAAGACTTAAATTTAGGACTTAACCACAAGACTTAACCCTAAGACTTAATACTAATACTTAACCTAAGACTTAACCCTGAGACTTAACCTTAAGACTTAACCCTAAGATTTAACCTTAAGACTTAACCCTAAGACTTATCCCTGAGACTTAACCCTAAGACTTATCCCTGAGACTTAACCCTAAGACTTATCCCCAAACCTTAACCTTAAGACTTATTATTAAGATTTAAATTTAAGACTGAATCTTAAGACATAATACTAAGGCTTAACCTTAAGACTTATCCCTAAGACTTAACCCTGAGAATTTAATATAAGACTGAACCTTAGGATGTAACCCTAAGACTTAACACTATAACTTAACCGAAGACAACACTGAGACTTAAATTTAAGACTAAACTTTTAGACTTAACCCTAAGACGTAAACTTAAGAATTAAACATAAATCTTAACCCTGACACTTAACCCTAAGACGTATCCCAAAGACTTAAATTTAAGACTTAAACCTAAGACTCAAACCCTAGGACTTAAGATTTAACCTTAAGACTTAACACAAAGATTTAACCCTAAGATTTAGATTTATGAGTTAACCTTAAGACTTAATCCTAAGACTTAACACTAAGACTTAACCTTAAGACATAACCATAACACTTAAATCTAAGACTTAACCTTAACACTTAACCGTAAGACATAACCTTAAGATTTAACGCTAAGACTCAAATTTACGTCTTATCCTTAAGGCTTAACCCTAAGACTTAAATTTAGGTCTTAACCTTAACAGTTAACCCTAAGACTTAACCCTGAGACTTAAACCTAAGACTTAACCCTAAGACATAACCCTGAGACTTAACCTTAAGACTTAACCTTAAAACTTAACCCTAGGACTTGAATATAAGACTTAACCTTAAGACTTATCCCTAAGACTTAACCCTGAGACTTAAACCTAATACTTAATCTTAGAGACTTAACCCTTAGACTTAACCTTAAGACTTAACCCTAACACTTATAATTAAGACTTAACCTTGTGACTTAACCTTAAAAACTAAACCTGAGACTTAACCCTAAGACTTAAACTTAAAACTTAACCCTAAGACTTAACCCTATGATTTAAACCTAAGACTTAACTTAAACATAAGACTTAACCCTAAGGCATAACCCTGAGACTTAACCCTACGACTGAACCCTAAGACTAAACCCTAAGACTTAACCTTAAGACTTAACCCTAAGTCTTAACCCTGAGATTAACCGTGAGACTTAACCCAAAGATTTATCCCCAAGACTTAAAATTAAGACTTAAACTTATGACATAGCCATAAGAGTTAACCCTGAGATTAAATCTTATGACTTTAACCCTAAGACTTAATATTAATACTTAACCTTAAGACAACACCCTAAGACTTAACCCTAAGACAATAAACCTAAGACGTAACCTTAAATACTTAACTCTAAGTCTTAACCTTAAGACTTAACCCTAAGACATAACTCTAAGACTTAATCTTAAGTCTTAACCTTAAGACCTAACCCTAAGATTTAACCTTAAGACGTGATCTTTAGGACATAACCCTAAGAATTAACCCTAAGACTTAAATTTAATACTTAACCCTAAGACTTAACCCTAAGACTTAATCCTAAGACATAACCCTGAGACTGAAACCTAAGACTTAACCTTAATGCTTAACCCTAAGTCATAACCCTGAGACTTAACATTGAAACTTAGCCTTGAAACTTAACCCTGAGACTTAACCCTAAGCCATATCCCCAAGACTTAACTCTAAGACGTAAACCTAAGACTCAATCCATAAGACTTAACCTTAAGACTTAACCCTAAGTCTCAGCCTTAAGACAGAACCTTACGACTTAACCCTGGGACTTAACCTTGAGACCTTACCTTGAGCCTTAACCCTGAGACTTATCCCTAAGACTTAACCATGAGACTTAACCTTCAGATTTACCGTTAAGTCTTAACTACAAGACTAAACCTTAAAACATAACCTTAAGACTTAACCGTAAGACATAAACCTGAGACTTAACCCTAAGACTTAACTAGAAGACTTAACCCTAAAACTTAACCTTAAGACTTAACCATAAAAATTAAGCCTAAGACTTAACCCTAAAACTTAACCTTAAGGCTCAACCTTAAGACTTGACGTTAAGACTTAAGTTTAAGACTTAACCTTAATACTTTACCCTAAGACGTAAGCCAAAAACTTAACCCTAAGACTTAACCCTAAAGACTTAACTATAAGACTTAACCCTAAGTCTTAACCTTAAGACCTAACTTTAATATTCAAACTTAACACTTAACCTTAGGAGTTAACCCTTAGACTTAACCTTATAACTTAACCCTAAGACATAACATTAAGAGGTAACCATAAGACTTAACTGTAAGACTTAACCTGACACTTAACATTAAGACTTAACCCTAAGAAACAATCCTAAAACTTAACCCTAAGGATTAACATAATGACTTCACCTTAAGACTTGATCCTAAGACTTCACCTTAAGACTTATCCCTAAGACATAACCCTAAGACTTAAATTTACGACTTAACCATAAGACTTAACCCTAAGACTTATCCCTAAGACATAACCCTAAGACTTAAATTTAGGACTTAACCACAAGACTTAACCCTAAGACTTAATACTAATACTTAACCTAAGACTTAACCCTGAGACTTAACCTTAAGACTTAACCCTAAGATTTAACCTTAAGACTTAACCCTAAGACTTATCCCTGAGACTTAACCCTAAGACTTATCCCTGAGACTTAACCCTAAGACTTATCCCCAAACCTTAACCTTAAGACTTATTATTAAGATTTAAATTTAAGACTGAATCTTAAGACATAATACTAAGGCTTAACCTTAAGACTTATCCCTAAGACTTAACCCTGAGAATTTAATATAAGACTGAACCTTAGGATGTAACCCTAAGACTTAACACTATAACTTAACCGAAGACAACACTAAGACTTAAATTTAAGACTAAACTTTTAGACTTAACCCTAAGACGTAAACTTAAGAATTAAACATAAATCTTAACCCTGACACTTAACCCTAAGACGTATCCCAAAGACTTAAATTTAAGACTTAAACCTAAGACTCAAACCCTAGGACTTCAGATTTAACCTTAAGACTTAACACAAAGATTTAACCCTAAGATTTAGATTTATGAGTTAACCTTAAGACTTAATCCTAAGACTTAACACTAAGACTTAACCTTAAGACATAACCATAACACTTAAATCTAAGACTTAACCTTAACACTTAACCGTAAGACATAACCTTAAGATTTAACGCTAAGACTCAAATTTACGTCTTATCCTTAAGGCTTAACCCTAAGACTTAAATTTAGGTCTTAACCTTAACAGTTAACCCTAAGACTTAACCCTGAGACTTAAACCTAAGACTTAACCCTAAGACATAACCCTGAGACTTAACCTTAAGACTTAACCCTAGGACTTGAATTTAAGACTTAACCTTAAGACTTATCCCTAAGACTTAACCCTGAGACTTAAACCTAATACTTAATCTTAGAGACTTAACCCTTAGACTTAACCTTAAGACTTAACCCTAACACTTATAATTAAGACTTAACCTTAAGACTTAACCTTGTGACTTAACCTTAAAAACTAAACCTGAGACTTAACCCTAAGACTTAAACTTAAAACTTAACCCTAAGACTTAACCCTATGATTTAAACCTAAGACTTAACTTAAACATAAGACTTAACCCTAAGGCATAACCCTGAGACTTAACCCTACGACTGAACCCTAAGACTAAACCCTAAGACTTAACCTTAAGACTTAACCCTAAGTCTTAACCCTGAGATTAACCGTGAGACTTAACCCAAGGATTTATCCCCAAGACTTAAAATTAAGACTTAAACTTATGACATAGCCATAAGAGTTAACCCTGAGATTAAATCTTATGACTTTAACCCTAAGACTTAATATTAATACTTAACCTTAAGACAACACCCTAAGACTTAACCCTAAGACAATAAACCTAAGACGTAACCTTAAATACTTAACTCTAAGTCTTAACCTTAAGACTTAACCCTAAGACATAACTCTAAGACTTAATCTTAAGTCTTAACCTTAAGACCTAACCCTAAGATTTAACCTTAAGACGTGATCTTTAGGACATAACCCTAAGAATTAACCCTAAGACTTAAATTTAATACTTAACCCTAAGACTTAACCCTAAGACTTAATCCTAAGACATAACCCTGAGACTGAAACCTAAGACTTAACCTTAATGCTTAACCCTAAGTCATAACCCTGAGACTTAACATTGAAACTTAGCCTTGAAACTTAACCCTGAGACTTAACCCTAAGCCATACCCCCAAGACTTAACTCTAAGACGTAAACCTAAGACTCAATCCATAAGACTTAACCTTAAGACTTAACCCTAAGTCTCAGCCTTAAGACAGAACCTTACGACTTAACCCTGGGACTTAACCTTGAGACCTTACCTTGAGCCTTAACCCTGAGACTTATCCCTAAGACTTAACCATGAGACTTAACCTTCAGATTTACCGTTAAGTCTTAACTACAAGACTAAACCTTAAAACATAACCTTAAGACTTAACCGTAAGACATAAACCTGAGACTTAACCCTAAGACTTAACTAGAAGACTTAACCCTAAAACTTAACCTTAAGACTTAACCATAAAAATTAAGCCTAAGACTTAACCCTAAAACTTAACCTTAAGGCTCAACCTTAAGACTTGACGTTAAGACTTAAGTTTAAGACTTAACCTTAATACTTTACCCTAAGACGTAAGCCAAAAACTTAACCCTAAGACTTAACCCTAAAGACTTAACTATAAGACTTAACCCTAAGTCTTAACCTTAAGACCTAACTTTAATATTCAAACTTAACACTTAACCTTAGGAGTTAACCCTTAGACTTAACCTTATAACTTAACCCTAAGACATAACATTAAGAGGTAACCATAAGACTTAACTGTAAGACTTAACCTGACACTTAACATTAAGACTTAACCCTAAGAAACAATCCTAAAACTTAACCCTAAGGATTAACATAATGACTTCACCTTAAGACTTGATCCTAAGACTTCACCTTAAGACTTATCCCTAAGACATAACCCTAAGACTTAAATTTACGACTTTACCATAAGACTTAACCCTAAGACTTATCCCTAAGACATAACCCTAAGACTTAAATTTAGGACTTAACCACAAGACTTAACCCTAAGACTTAATACTAATACTTAACCTAAGACTTAACCCTGAGACTTAACCTTAAGACTTAACCCTAAGATTTAACCTTAAGACTTAACCCTAAGACTTATCCCTGAGACTTAACCCTAAGACTTATCCCTGAGACTTAACCCTAAGACTTATCCCCAAACCTTAACCTTAAGACTTATTATTAAGATTTAAATTTAAGACTGAATCTTAAGACATAATACTAAGGCTTAACCTTAAGACTTATCCCTAAGACTTAACCCTGAGAATTTAATATAAGACTGAACCTTAGGATGTAACCCTAAGACTTAACGCTATAACTTAACCGAAGACAACACTAAGACTTAAATTTAAGACTAAACTTTTAGACTTAACCCTAAGACGTAAACTTAAGAATTAAACATAAATCTTAACCCTGACACTTAACCCTAAGACGTATCCCAAAGACTTAAATTTAAGACTTAAACCTAAGACTCAAACCCTAGGACTTAAGATTTAACCTTAAGACTTAACACAAAGATTTAACCCTAAGATTTAGATTTATGAGTTAACCTTAAGACTTAATCCTAAGACTTAACACTAAGACTTAACCTTAAGACATAACCATAACACTTAAATCTAAGACTTAACCTTAACACTTAACCGTAAGACATAACCTTAAGATTTAACGCTAAGACTCAAATTTACGTCTTATCCTTAAGGCTTAACCCTAAGACTTAAATTTAGGTCTTAACCTTAACAGTTAACCCTAAGACTTAACCCTGAGACTTAAACCTAAGACTTAACCCTAAGACATAACCCTGAGACTTAACCTTAAGACTTAACCTTAAAACTTAACCCTAGGACTTGAATTTAAGACTTAACCTTAAGACTTATCCCTAAGACTTAACCCTGAGACTTAAACCTAATACTTAATCTTAGAGACTTAACCCTTAGACTTAACCTTAAGACTTAACCCTAACACTTATAATTAAGACTTAACCTTGTGACTTAACCTTAAAAACTAAACCTGAGACTTAACCCTAAGACTTAAACTTAAAACTTAACCCTAAGACTTAACCCTATGATTTAAACCTAAGACTTAACTTAAACATAAGACTTAACCCTAAGGCATAACCCTGAGACTTAACCCTACGACTGAACCCTAAGACTAAACCCTAAGACTTAACCTTAAGACTTAACCCTAAGTCTTAACCCTGAGATTAACCGTGAGACTTAACCCAAGGATTTATCCCCAAGACTTAAAATTAAGACTTAAACTTATGACATAGCCATAAGAGTTAACCCTGAGATTAAATCTTATGACTTTAACCCTAAGACTTAATATTAATACTTAACCTTAAGACAACACCCTAAGACTTAACCCTAAGACAATAAACCTAAGACGTAACCTTAAATACTTAACTCTAAGTCTTAACCTTAAGACTTAACCCTAAGACATAACTCTAAGACTTAATCTTAAGTCTTAACCTTAAGACCTAACCCTAAGATTTAACCTTAAGACGTGATCTTTAGGACATAACCCTAAGAATTAACCCTAAGACTTAAATTTAATACTTAACCCTAAGACTTAACCCTAAGACTTAATCCTAAGACATAACCCTGAGACTGAAACCTAAGACTTAACCTTAATGCTTAACCCTAAGTCATAACCCTGAGACTTAACATTGAAACTTAGCCTTGAAACTTAACCCTGAGACTTAACCCTAAGCCATATCCCCAAGACTTAACTCTAAGACGTAAACCTAAGACTCAATCCATAAGACTTAACCTTAAGACTTAACCCTAAGTCTCAGCCTTAAGACAGAACCTTACGACTTAACCCTGGGACTTAACCTTGAGACCTTACCTTGAGCCTTAACCCTGAGACTTATCCCTAAGACTTAACCATGAGACTTAACCTTCAGATTTACCGTTAAGTCTTAACTACAAGACTAAACCTTAAAACATAACCTTAAGACTTAACCGTAAGACATAAACCTGAGACTTAACCCTAAGACTTAACTAGAAGACTTAACCCTAAAACTTAACCTTAAGACTTAACCATAAAAATTAAGCCTAAGACTTAACCCTAAAACTTAACCTTAAGGCTCAACCTTAAGACTTGACGTTAAGACTTAAGTTTAAGACTTAACCTTAATACTTTACCCTAAGACGTAAGCCAAAAACTTAACCCTAAGACTTAACCCTAAAGACTTAACTATAAGACTTAACCCTAAGTCTTAACCTTAAGACCTAACTTTAATATTCAAACTTAACACTTAACCTTAGGAGTTAACCCTTAGACTTAACCTTATAACTTAACCCTAAGACATAACATTAAGAGGTAACCATAAGACTTAACTGTAAGACTTAACCTGACACTTAACATTAAGACTTAACCCTAAGAAACAATCCTAAAACTTAACCCTAAGGATTAACATAATGACTTCACCTTAAGACTTGATCCTAAGACTTCACCTTAAGACTTATCCCTAAGACATAACCCTAAGACTTAAATTTACGACTTAACCATAAGACTTAACCCTAAGACTTATCCCTAAGACATAACCCTAAGACTTAAATTTAGGACTTAACCACAAGACTTAACCCTAAGACTTAATACTAATACTTAACCTAAGACTTAACCCTGAGACTTAACCTTAAGACTTAACCCTAAGATTTAACCTTAAGACTTAACCCTAAGACTTATCCCTGAGACTTAACCCTAAGACTTATCCCTGAGACTTAACCCTAAGACTTATCCCCAAACCTTAACCTTAAGACTTATTATTAAGATTTAAATTTAAGACTGAATCTTAAGACATAATACTAAGGCTTAACCTTAAGACTTATCCCTAAGACTTAACCCTGAGAATTTAATATAAGACTGAACCTTAGGATGTAACCCTAAGACTTAACACTATAACTTAACCGAAGACAACACTAAGACTTAAATTTAAGACTAAACTTTTAGACTTAACCCTAAGACGTAAACTTAAGAATTAAACATAAATCTTAACCCTGACACTTAACCCTAAGACGTATCCCAAAGACTTAAATTTAAGACTTAAACCTAAGACTCAAACCCTAGGACTTCAGATTTAACCTTAAGACTTAACACAAAGATTTAACCCTAAGATTTAGATTTATGAGTTAACCTTAAGACTTAATCCTAAGACTTAACACTAAGACTTAACCTTAAGACATAACCATAACACTTAAATCTAAGACTTAACCTTAACACTTAACCGTAAGACATAACCTTAAGATTTAACGCTAAGACTCAAATTTACGTCTTATCCTTAAGGCTTAACCCTAAGACTTAAATTTAGGTCTTAACCTTAACAGTTAACCCTAAGACTTAACCCTGAGACTTAAACCTAAGACTTAACCCTAAGACATAACCCTGAGACTTAACCTTAAGACTTAACCCTAGGACTTGAATTTAAGACTTAACCTTAAGACTTATCCCTAAGACTTAACCCTGAGACTTAAACCTAATACTTAATCTTAGAGACTTAACCCTTAGACTTAACCTTAAGACTTAACCCTAACACTTATAATTAAGACTTAACCTTAAGACTTAACCTTGTGACTTAACCTTAAAAACTAAACCTGAGACTTAACCCTAAGACTTAAACTTAAAACTTAACCCTAAGACTTAACCCTATGATTTAAACCTAAGACTTAACTTAAACATAAGACTTAACCCTAAGGCATAACCCTGAGACTTAACCCTACGACTGAACCCTAAGACTAAACCCTAAGACTTAACCTTAAGACTTAACCCTAAGTCTTAACCCTGAGATTAACCGTGAGACTTAACCCAAGGATTTATCCCCAAGACTTAAAATTAAGACTTAAACTTATGACATAGCCATAAGAGTTAACCCTGAGATTAAATCTTATGACTTTAACCCTAAGACTTAATATTAATACTTAACCTTAAGACAACACCCTAAGACTTAACCCTAAGACAATAAACCTAAGACGTAACCTTAAATACTTAACTCTAAGTCTTAACCTTAAGACTTAACCCTAAGACATAACTCTAAGACTTAATCTTAAGTCTTAACCTTAAGACCTAACCCTAAGATTTAACCTTAAGACGTGATCTTTAGGACATAACCCTAAGAATTAACCCTAAGACTTAAATTTAATACTTAACCCTAAGACTTAACCCTAAGACTTAATCCTAAGACATAACCCTGAGACTGAAACCTAAGACTTAACCTTAATGCTTAACCCTAAGTCATAACCCTGAGACTTAACATTGAAACTTAGCCTTGAAACTTAACCCTGAGACTTAACCCTAAGCCATACCCCCAAGACTTAACTCTAAGACGTAAACCTAAGACTCAATCCATAAGACTTAACCTTAAGACTTAACCCTAAGTCTCAGCCTTAAGACAGAACCTTACGACTTAACCCTGGGACTTAACCTTGAGACCTTACCTTGAGCCTTAACCCTGAGACTTATCCCTAAGACTTAACCATGAGACTTAACCTTCAGATTTACCGTTAAGTCTTAACTACAAGACTAAACCTTAAAACATAACCTTAAGACTTAACCGTAAGACATAAACCTGAGACTTAACCCTAAGACTTAACTAGAAGACTTAACCCTAAAACTTAACCTTAAGACTTAACCATAAAAATTAAGCCTAAGACTTAACCCTAAAACTTAACCTTAAGGCTCAACCTTAAGACTTGACGTTAAGACTTAAGTTTAAGACTTAACCTTAATACTTTACCCTAAGACGTAAGCCAAAAACTTAACCCTAAGACTTAACCCTAAAGACTTACCTATAAGACTTAACCCTAAGTCTTAACCTTAAGACCTAACTTTAATATTCAAACTTAACACTTAACCTTAGGAGTTAACCCTTAGACTTAACCTTATAACTTAACCCTAAGACATAACATTAAGAGGTAACCATAAGACTTAACTGTAAGACTTAACCTGACACTTAACATTAAGACTTAACCCTAAGAAACAATCCTAAAACTTAACCCTAAGGATTAACATAATGACTTCACCTTAAGACTTGATCCTAAGACTTCACCTTAAGACTTATCCCTAAGACATAACCCTAAGACTTAAATTTACGACTTAACCATAAGACTTAACCCTAAGACTTATCCCTAAGACATAACCCTAAGACTTAAATTTAGGACTTAACCACAAGACTTAACCCTAAGACTTAATACTAATACTTAACCTAAGACTTAACCCTGAGACTTAACCTTAAGACTTAACCCTAAGATTTAACCTTAAGACTTAACCCTAAGACTTATCCCTGAGACTTAACCCTAAGACTTATCCCTGAGACTTAACCCTAAGACTTATCCCCAAACCTTAACCTTAAGACTTATTATTAAGATTTAAATTTAAGACTGAATCTTAAGACATAATACTAAGGCTTAACCTTAAGACTTATCCCTAAGACTTAACCCTGAGAATTTAATATAAGACTGAACCTTAGGATGTAACCCTAAGACTTAACACTATAACTTAACCGAAGACAACACTAAGACTTAAATTTAAGACTAAACTTTTAGACTTAACCCTAAGACGTAAACTTAAGAATTAAACATAAATCTTAACCCTGACACTTAACCCTAAGACGTATCCCAAAGACTTAAATTTAAGACTTAAACCTAAGACTCAAACCCTAGGACTTCAGATTTAACCTTAAGACTTAACACAAAGATTTAACCCTAAGATTTAGATTTATGAGTTAACCTTAAGACTTAATCCTAAGACTTAACACTAAGACTTAACCTTAAGACATAACCATAACACTTAAATCTAAGACTTAACCTTAACACTTAACCGTAAGACATAACCTTAAGATTTAACGCTAAGACTCAAATTTACGTCTTATCCTTAAGGCTTAACCCTAAGACTTAAATTTAGGTCTTAACCTTAACAGTTAACCCTAAGACTTAACCCTGAGACTTAAACCTAAGACTTAACCCTAAGACATAACCCTGAGACTTAACCTTAAGACTTAACCCTAGGACTTGAATTTAAGACTTAACCTTAAGACTTATCCCTAAGACTTAACCCTGAGACTTAAACCTAATACTTAATCTTAGAGACTTAACCCTTAGACTTAACCTTAAGACTTAACCCTAACACTTATAATTAAGACTTAACCTTAAGACTTAACCTTGTGACTTAACCTTAAAAACTAAACCTGAGACTTAACCCTAAGACTTAAACTTAAAACTTAACCCTAAGACTTAACCCTATGATTTAAACCTAAGACTTAACTTAAACATAAGACTTAACCCTAAGGCATAACCCTGAGACTTAACCCTACGACTGAACCCTAAGACTAAACCCTAAGACTTAACCTTAAGACTTAACCCTAAGTCTTAACCCTGAGATTAACCGTGAGACTTAACCCAAGGATTTATCCCCAAGACTTAAAATTAAGACTTAAACTTATGACATAGCCATAAGAGTTAACCCTGAGATTAAATCTTATGACTTTAACCCTAAGACTTAATATTAATACTTAACCTTAAGACAACACCCTAAGACTTAACCCTAAGACAATAAACCTAAGACGTAACCTTAAATACTTAACTCTAAGTCTTAACCTTAAGACTTAACCCTAAGACATAACTCTAAGACTTAATCTTAAGTCTTAACCTTAAGACCTAACCCTAAGATTTAACCTTAAGACGTGATCTTTAGGACATAACCCTAAGAATTAACCCTAAGACTTAAATTTAATACTTAACCCTAAGACTTAACCCTAAGACTTAATCCTAAGACATAACCCTGAGACTGAAACCTAAGACTTAACCTTAATGCTTAACCCTAAGTCATAACCCTGAGACTTAACATTGAAACTTAGCCTTGAAACTTAACCCTGAGACTTAACCCTAAGCCATACCCCCAAGACTTAACTCTAAGACGTAAACCTAAGACTCAATCCATAAGACTTAACCTTAAGACTTAACCCTAAGTCTCAGCCTTAAGACAGAACCTTACGACTTAACCCTGGGACTTAACCTTGAGACCTTACCTTGAGCCTTAACCCTGAGACTTATCCCTAAGACTTAACCATGAGACTTAACCTTCAGATTTACCGTTAAGTCTTAACTACAAGACTAAACCTTAAAACATAACCTTAAGACTTAACCGTAAGACATAAACCTGAGACTTAACCCTAAGACTTAACTAGAAGACTTAACCCTAAAACTTAACCTTAAGACTTAACCATAAAAATTAAGCCTAAGACTTAACCCTAAAACTTAACCTTAAGGCTCAACCTTAAGACTTGACGTTAAGACTTAAGTTTAAGACTTAACCTTAATACTTTACCCTAAGACGTAAGCCAAAAACTTAACCCTAAGACTTAACCCTAAAGACTTAACTATAAGACTTAACCCTAAGTCTTAACCTTAAGACCTAACTTTAATATTCAAACTTAACACTTAACCTTAGGAGTTAACCCTTAGACTTAACCTTATAACTTAACCCTAAGACATAACATTAAGAGGTAACCATAAGACTTAACTGTAAGACTTAACCTGACACTTAACATTAAGACTTAACCCTAAGAAACAATCCTAAAACTTAACCCTAAGGATTAACATAATGACTTCACCTTAAGACTTGATCCTAAGACTTCACCTTAAGACTTATCCCTAAGACATAACCCTAAGACTTAAATTTACGACTTTACCATAAGACTTAACCCTAAGACTTATCCCTAAGACATAACCCTAAGACTTAAATTTAGGACTTAACCACAAGACTTAACCCTAAGACTTAATACTAATACTTAACCTAAGACTTAACCCTGAGACTTAACCTTAAGACTTAACCCTAAGATTTAACCTTAAGACTTAACCCTAAGACTTATCCCTGAGACTTAACCCTAAGACTTATCCCTGAGACTTAACCCTAAGACTTATCCCCAAACCTTAACCTTAAGACTTATTATTAAGATTTAAATTTAAGACTGAATCTTAAGACATAATACTAAGGCTTAACCTTAAGACTTATCCCTAAGACTTAACCCTGAGAATTTAATATAAGACTGAACCTTAGGATGTAACCCTAAGACTTAACGCTATAACTTAACCGAAGACAACACTAAGACTTAAATTTAAGACTAAACTTTTAGACTTAACCCTAAGACGTAAACTTAAGAATTAAACATAAATCTTAACCCTGACACTTAACCCTAAGACGTATCCCAAAGACTTAAATTTAAGACTTAAACCTAAGACTCAAACCCTAGGACTTAAGATTTAACCTTAAGACTTAACACAAAGATTTAACCCTAAGATTTAGATTTATGAGTTAACCTTAAGACTTAATCCTAAGACTTAACACTAAGACTTAACCTTAAGACATAACCATAACACTTAAATCTAAGACTTAACCTTAACACTTAACCGTAAGACATAACCTTAAGATTTAACGCTAAGACTCAAATTTACGTCTTATCCTTAAGGCTTAACCCTAAGACTTAAATTTAGGTCTTAACCTTAACAGTTAACCCTAAGACTTAACCCTGAGACTTAAACCTAAGACTTAACCCTAAGACATAACCCTGAGACTTAACCTTAAGACTTAACCTTAAAACTTAACCCTAGGACTTGAATTTAAGACTTAACCTTAAGACTTATCCCTAAGACTTAACCCTGAGACTTAAACCTAATACTTAATCTTAGAGACTTAACCCTTAGACTTAACCTTAAGACTTAACCCTAACACTTATAATTAAGACTTAACCTTGTGACTTAACCTTAAAAACTAAACCTGAGACTTAACCCTAAGACTTAAACTTAAAACTTAACCCTAAGACTTAACCCTATGATTTAAACCTAAGACTTAACTTAAACATAAGACTTAACCCTAAGGCATAACCCTGAGACTTAACCCTACGACTGAACCCTAAGACTAAACCCTAAGACTTAACCTTAAGACTTAACCCTAAGTCTTAACCCTGAGATTAACCGTGAGACTTAACCCAAAGATTTATCCCCAAGACTTAAAATTAAGACTTAAACTTATGACATAGCCATAAGAGTTAACCCTGAGATTAAATCTTATGACTTTAACCCTAAGACTTAATATTAATACTTAACCTTAAGACAACACCCTAAGACTTAACCCTAAGACAATAAACCTAAGACGTAACCTTAAATACTTAACTCTAAGTCTTAACCTTAAGACTTAACCCTAAGACATAACTCTAAGACTTAATCTTAAGTCTTAACCTTAAGACCTAACCCTAAGATTTAACCTTAAGACGTGATCTTTAGGACATAACCCTAAGAATTAACCCTAAGACTTAAATTTAATACTTAACCCTAAGACTTAACCCTAAGACTTAATCCTAAGACATAACCCTGAGACTGAAACCTAAGACTTAACCTTAATGCTTAACCCTAAGTCATAACCCTGAGACTTAACATTGAAACTTAGCCTTGAAACTTAACCCTGAGACTTAACCCTAAGCCATATCCCCAAGACTTAACTCTAAGACGTAAACCTAAGACTCAATCCATAAGACTTAACCTTAAGACTTAACCCTAAGTCTCAGCCTTAAGACAGAACCTTACGACTTAACCCTGGGACTTAACCTTGAGACCTTACCTTGAGCCTTAACCCTGAGACTTATCCCTAAGACTTAACCATGAGACTTAACCTTCAGATTTACCGTTAAGTCTTAACTACAAGACTAAACCTTAAAACATAACCTTAAGACTTAACCGTAAGACATAAACCTGAGACTTAACCCTAAGACTTAACTAGAAGACTTAACCCTAAAACTTAACCTTAAGACTTAACCATAAAAATTAAGCCTAAGACTTAACCCTAAAACTTAACCTTAAGGCTCAACCTTAAGACTTGACGTTAAGACTTAAGTTTAAGACTTAACCTTAATACTTTACCCTAAGACGTAAGCCAAAAACTTAACCCTAAGACTTAACCCTAAAGACTTAACTATAAGACTTAACCCTAAGTCTTAACCTTAAGACCTAACTTTAATATTCAAACTTAACACTTAACCTTAGGAGTTAACCCTTAGACTTAACCTTATAACTTAACCCTAAGACATAACATTAAGAGGTAACCATAAGACTTAACTGTAAGACTTAACCTGACACTTAACATTAAGACTTAACCCTAAGAAACAATCCTAAAACTTAACCCTAAGGATTAACATAATGACTTCACCTTAAGACTTGATCCTAAGACTTCACCTTAAGACTTATCCCTAAGACATAACCCTAAGACTTAAATTTACGACTTAACCATAAGACTTAACCCTAAGACTTATCCCTAAGACATAACCCTAAGACTTAAATTTAGGACTTAACCACAAGACTTAACCCTAAGACTTAATACTAATACTTAACCTAAGACTTAACCCTGAGACTTAACCTTAAGACTTAACCCTAAGATTTAACCTTAAGACTTAACCCTAAGACTTATCCCTGAGACTTAACCCTAAGACTTATCCCTGAGACTTAACCCTAAGACTTATCCCCAAACCTTAACCTTAAGACTTATTATTAAGATTTCAATTTAAGACTGAATCTTAAGACATAATACTAAGGCTTAACCTTAAGACTTATCCCTAAGACTTAACCCTGAGAATTTAATATAAGACTGAACCTTAGGATGTAACCCTAAGACTTAACACTATAACTTAACCGAAGACAACACTAAGACTTAAATTTAAGACTAAACTTTTAGACTTAACCCTAAGACGTAAACTTAAGAATTAAACATAAATCTTAACCCTGACACTTAACCCTAAGACGTATCCCAAAGACTTAAATTTAAGACTTAAACCTAAGACTCAAACCCTAGGACTTCAGATTTAACCTTAAGACTTAACACAAAGATTTAACCCTAAGATTTAGATTTATGAGTTAACCTTAAGACTTAATCCTAAGACTTAACACTAAGACTTAACCTTAAGACATAACCATAACACTTAAATCTAAGACTTAACCTTAACACTTAACCGTAAGACATAACCTTAAGATTTAACGCTAAGACTCAAATTTACGTCTTATCCTTAAGGCTTAACCCTAAGACTTAAATTTAGGTCTTAACCTTAACAGTTAACCCTAAGACTTAACCCTGAGACTTAAACCTAAGACTTAACCCTAAGACATAACCCTGAGACTTAACCTTAAGACTTAACCCTAGGACTTGAATTTAAGACTTAACCTTAAGACTTATCCCTAAGACTTAACCCTGAGACTTAAACCTAATACTTAATCTTAGAGACTTAACCCTTAGACTTAACCTTAAGACTTAACCCTAACACTTATAATTAAGACTTAACCTTAAGACTTAACCTTGTGACTTAACCTTAAAAACTAAACCTGAGACTTAACCCTAAGACTTAAACTTAAAACTTAACCCTAAGACTTAACCCTATGATTTAAACCTAAGACTTAACTTAAACATAAGACTTAACCCTAAGGCATAACCCTGAGACTTAACCCTACGACTGAACCCTAAGACTAAACCCTAAGACTTAACCTTAAGACTTAACCCTAAGTCTTAACCCTGAGATTAACCGTGAGACTTAACCCAAGGATTTATCCCCAAGACTTAAAATTAAGACTTAAACTTATGACATAGCCATAAGAGTTAACCCTGAGATTAAATCTTATGACTTTAACCCTAAGACTTAATATTAATACTTAACCTTAAGACAACACCCTAAGACTTAACCCTAAGACAATAAACCTAAGACGTAACCTTAAATACTTAACTCTAAGTCTTAACCTTAAGACTTAACCCTAAGACATAACTCTAAGACTTAATCTTAAGTCTTAACCTTAAGACCTAACCCTAAGATTTAACCTTAAGACGTGATCTTTAGGACATAACCCTAAGAATTAACCCTAAGACTTAAATTTAATACTTAACCCTAAGACTTAACCCTAAGACTTAATCCTAAGACATAACCCTGAGACTGAAACCTAAGACTTAACCTTAATGCTTAACCCTAAGTCATAACCCTGAGACTTAACATTGAAACTTAGCCTTGAAACTTAACCCTGAGACTTAACCCTAAGCCATACCCCCAAGACTTAACTCTAAGACGTAAACCTAAGACTCAATCCATAAGACTTAACCTTAAGACTTAACCCTAAGTCTCAGCCTTAAGACAGAACCTTACGACTTAACCCTGGGACTTAACCTTGAGACCTTACCTTGAGCCTTAACCCTGAGACTTATCCCTAAGACTTAACCATGAGACTTAACCTTCAGATTTACCGTTAAGTCTTAACTACAAGACTAAACCTTAAAACATAACCTTAAGACTTAACCGTAAGACATAAACCTGAGACTTAACCCTAAGACTTAACTAGAAGACTTAACCCTAAAACTTAACCTTAAGACTTAACCATAAAAATTAAGCCTAAGACTTAACCCTAAAACTTAACCTTAAGGCTCAACCTTAAGACTTGACGTTAAGACTTAAGTTTAAGACTTAACCTTAATACTTTACCCTAAGACGTAAGCCAAAAACTTAACCCTAAGACTTAACCCTAAAGACTTACCTATAAGACTTAACCCTAAGTCTTAACCTTAAGACCTAACTTTAATATTCAAACTTAACACTTAACCTTAGGAGTTAACCCTTAGACTTAACCTTATAACTTAACCCTAAGACATAACATTAAGAGGTAACCATAAGACTTAACTGTAAGACTTAACCTGACACTTAACATTAAGACTTAACCCTAAGAAACAATCCTAAAACTTAACCCTAAGGATTAACATAATGACTTCACCTTAAGACTTGATCCTAAGACTTCACCTTAAGACTTATCCCTAAGACATAACCCTAAGACTTAAATTTACGACTTAACCATAAGACTTAACCCTAAGACTTATCCCTAAGACATAACCCTAAGACTTAAATTTAGGACTTAACCACAAGACTTAACCCTAAGACTTAATACTAATACTTAACCTAAGACTTAACCCTGAGACTTAACCTTAAGACTTAACCCTAAGATTTAACCTTAAGACTTAACCCTAAGACTTATCCCTGAGACTTAACCCTAAGACTTATCCCTGAGACTTAACCCTAAGACTTATCCCCAAACCTTAACCTTAAGACTTATTATTAAGATTTAAATTTAAGACTGAATCTTAAGACATAATACTAAGGCTTAACCTTAAGACTTATCCCTAAGACTTAACCCTGAGAATTTAATATAAGACTGAACCTTAGGATGTAACCCTAAGACTTAACACTATAACTTAACCGAAGACAACACTAAGACTTAAATTTAAGACTAAACTTTTAGACTTAACCCTAAGACGTAAACTTAAGAATTAAACATAAATCTTAACCCTGACACTTAACCCTAAGACGTATCCCAAAGACTTAAATTTAAGACTTAAACCTAAGACTCAAACCCTAGGACTTCAGATTTAACCTTAAGACTTAACACAAAGATTTAACCCTAAGATTTAGATTTATGAGTTAACCTTAAGACTTAATCCTAAGACTTAACACTAAGACTTAACCTTAAGACATAACCATAACACTTAAATCTAAGACTTAACCTTAACACTTAACCGTAAGACATAACCTTAAGATTTAACGCTAAGACTCAAATTTACGTCTTATCCTTAAGGCTTAACCCTAAGACTTAAATTTAGGTCTTAACCTTAACAGTTAACCCTAAGACTTAACCCTGAGACTTAAACCTAAGACTTAACCCTAAGACATAACCCTGAGACTTAACCTTAAGACTTAACCCTAGGACTTGAATTTAAGACTTAACCTTAAGACTTATCCCTAAGACTTAACCCTGAGACTTAAACCTAATACTTAATCTTAGAGACTTAACCCTTAGACTTAACCTTAAGACTTAACCCTAACACTTATAATTAAGACTTAACCTTAAGACTTAACCTTGTGACTTAACCTTAAAAACTAAACCTGAGACTTAACCCTAAGACTTAAACTTAAAACTTAACCCTAAGACTTAACCCTATGATTTAAACCTAAGACTTAACTTAAACATAAGACTTAACCCTAAGGCATAACCCTGAGACTTAACCCTACGACTGAACCCTAAGACTAAACCCTAAGACTTAACCTTAAGACTTAACCCTAAGTCTTAACCCTGAGATTAACCGTGAGACTTAACCCAAGGATTTATCCCCAAGACTTAAAATTAAGACTTAAACTTATGACATAGCCATAAGAGTTAACCCTGAGATTAAATCTTATGACTTTAACCCTAAGACTTAATATTAATACTTAACCTTAAGACAACACCCTAAGACTTAACCCTAAGACAATAAACCTAAGACGTAACCTTAAATACTTAACTCTAAGTCTTAACCTTAAGACTTAACCCTAAGACATAACTCTAAGACTTAATCTTAAGTCTTAACCTTAAGACCTAACCCTAAGATTTAACCTTAAGACGTGATCTTTAGGACATAACCCTAAGAATTAACCCTAAGACTTAAATTTAATACTTAACCCTAAGACTTAACCCTAAGACTTAATCCTAAGACATAACCCTGAGACTGAAACCTAAGACTTAACCTTAATGCTTAACCCTAAGTCATAACCCTGAGACTTAACATTGAAACTTAGCCTTGAAACTTAACCCTGAGACTTAACCCTAAGCCATACCCCCAAGACTTAACTCTAAGACGTAAACCTAAGACTCAATCCATAAGACTTAACCTTAAGACTTAACCCTAAGTCTCAGCCTTAAGACAGAACCTTACGACTTAACCCTGGGACTTAACCTTGAGACCTTACCTTGAGCCTTAACCCTGAGACTTATCCCTAAGACTTAACCATGAGACTTAACCTTCAGATTTACCGTTAAGTCTTAACTACAAGACTAAACCTTAAAACATAACCTTAAGACTTAACCGTAAGACATAAACCTGAGACTTAACCCTAAGACTTAACTAGAAGACTTAACCCTAAAACTTAACCTTAAGACTTAACCATAAAAATTAAGCCTAAGACTTAACCCTAAAACTTAACCTTAAGGCTCAACCTTAAGACTTGACGTTAAGACTTAAGTTTAAGACTTAACCTTAATACTTTACCCTAAGACGTAAGCCAAAAACTTAACCCTAAGACTTAACCCTAAAGACTTAACTATAAGACTTAACCCTAAGTCTTAACCTTAAGACCTAACTTTAATATTCAAACTTAACACTTAACCTTAGGAGTTAACCCTTAGACTTAACCTTATAACTTAACCCTAAGACATAACATTAAGAGGTAACCATAAGACTTAACTGTAAGACTTAACCTGACACTTAACATTAAGACTTAACCCTAAGAAACAATCCTAAAACTTAACCCTAAGGATTAACATAATGACTTCACCTTAAGACTTGATCCTAAGACTTCACCTTAAGACTTATCCCTAAGACATAACCCTAAGACTTAAATTTACGACTTTACCATAAGACTTAACCCTAAGACTTATCCCTAAGACATAACCCTAAGACTTAAATTTAGGACTTAACCACAAGACTTAACCCTAAGACTTAATACTAATACTTAACCTAAGACTTAACCCTGAGACTTAACCTTAAGACTTAACCCTAAGATTTAACCTTAAGACTTAACCCTAAGACTTATCCCTGAGACTTAACCCTAAGACTTATCCCTGAGACTTAACCCTAAGACTTATCCCCAAACCTTAACCTTAAGACTTATTATTAAGATTTAAATTTAAGACTGAATCTTAAGACATAATACTAAGGCTTAACCTTAAGACTTATCCCTAAGACTTAACCCTGAGAATTTAATATAAGACTGAACCTTAGGATGTAACCCTAAGACTTAACGCTATAACTTAACCGAAGACAACACTAAGACTTAAATTTAAGACTAAACTTTTAGACTTAACCCTAAGACGTAAACTTAAGAATTAAACATAAATCTTAACCCTGACACTTAACCCTAAGACGTATCCCAAAGACTTAAATTTAAGACTTAAACCTAAGACTCAAACCCTAGGACTTAAGATTTAACCTTAAGACTTAACACAAAGATTTAACCCTAAGATTTAGATTTATGAGTTAACCTTAAGACTTAATCCTAAGACTTAACACTAAGACTTAACCTTAAGACATAACCATAACACTTAAATCTAAGACTTAACCTTAACACTTAACCGTAAGACATAACCTTAAGATTTAACGCTAAGACTCAAATTTACGTCTTATCCTTAAGGCTTAACCCTAAGACTTAAATTTAGGTCTTAACCTTAACAGTTAACCCTAAGACTTAACCCTGAGACTTAAACCTAAGACTTAACCCTAAGACATAACCCTGAGACTTAACCTTAAGACTTAACCTTAAAACTTAACCCTAGGACTTGAATTTAAGACTTAACCTTAAGACTTATCCCTAAGACTTAACCCTGAGACTTAAACCTAATACTTAATCTTAGAGACTTAACCCTTAGACTTAACCTTAAGACTTAACCCTAACACTTATAATTAAGACTTAACCTTGTGACTTAACCTTAAAAACTAAACCTGAGACTTAACCCTAAGACTTAAACTTAAAACTTAACCCTAAGACTTAACCCTATGATTTAAACCTAAGACTTAACTTAAACATAAGACTTAACCCTAAGGCATAACCCTGAGACTTAACCCTACGACTGAACCCTAAGACTAAACCCTAAGACTTAACCTTAAGACTTAACCCTAAGTCTTAACCCTGAGATTAACCGTGAGACTTAACCCAAAGATTTATCCCCAAGACTTAAAATTAAGACTTAAACTTATGACATAGCCATAAGAGTTAACCCTGAGATTAAATCTTATGACTTTAACCCTAAGACTTAATATTAATACTTAACCTTAAGACAACACCCTAAGACTTAACCCTAAGACAATAAACCTAAGACGTAACCTTAAATACTTAACTCTAAGTCTTAACCTTAAGACTTAACCCTAAGACATAACTCTAAGACTTAATCTTAAGTCTTAACCTTAAGACCTAACCCTAAGATTTAACCTTAAGACGTGATCTTTAGGACATAACCCTAAGAATTAACCCTAAGACTTAAATTTAATACTTAACCCTAAGACTTAACCCTAAGACTTAATCCTAAGACATAACCCTGAGACTGAAACCTAAGACTTAACCTTAATGCTTAACCCTAAGTCATAACCCTGAGACTTAACATTGAAACTTAGCCTTGAAACTTAACCCTGAGACTTAACCCTAAGCCATATCCCCAAGACTTAACTCTAAGACGTAAACCTAAGACTCAATCCATAAGACTTAACCTTAAGACTTAACCCTAAGTCTCAGCCTTAAGACAGAACCTTACGACTTAACCCTGGGACTTAACCTTGAGACCTTACCTTGAGCCTTAACCCTGAGACTTATCCCTAAGACTTAACCATGAGACTTAACCTTCAGATTTACCGTTAAGTCTTAACTACAAGACTAAACCTTAAAACATAACCTTAAGACTTAACCGTAAGACATAAACCTGAGACTTAACCCTAAGACTTAACTAGAAGACTTAACCCTAAAACTTAACCTTAAGACTTAACCATAAAAATTAAGCCTAAGACTTAACCCTAAAACTTAACCTTAAGGCTCAACCTTAAGACTTGACGTTAAGACTTAAGTTTAAGACTTAACCTTAATACTTTACCCTAAGACGTAAGCCAAAAACTTAACCCTAAGACTTAACCCTAAAGACTTAACTATAAGACTTAACCCTAAGTCTTAACCTTAAGACCTAACTTTAATATTCAAACTTAACACTTAACCTTAGGAGTTAACCCTTAGACTTAACCTTATAACTTAACCCTAAGACATAACATTAAGAGGTAACCATAAGACTTAACTGTAAGACTTAACCTGACACTTAACATTAAGACTTAACCCTAAGAAACAATCCTAAAACTTAACCCTAAGGATTAACATAATGACTTCACCTTAAGACTTGATCCTAAGACTTCACCTTAAGACTTATCCCTAAGACATAACCCTAAGACTTAAATTTACGACTTAACCATAAGACTTAACCCTAAGACTTATCCCTAAGACATAACCCTAAGACTTAAATTTAGGACTTAACCACAAGACTTAACCCTAAGACTTAATACTAATACTTAACCTAAGACTTAACCCTGAGACTTAACCTTAAGACTTAACCCTAAGATTTAACCTTAAGACTTAACCCTAAGACTTATCCCTGAGACTTAACCCTAAGACTTATCCCTGAGACTTAACCCTAAGACTTATCCCCAAACCTTAACCTTAAGACTTATTATTAAGATTTAAATTTAAGACTGAATCTTAAGACATAATACTAAGGCTTAACCTTAAGACTTATCCCTAAGACTTAACCCTGAGAATTTAATATAAGACTGAACCTTAGGATGTAACCCTAAGACTTAACACTATAACTTAACCGAAGACAACACTAAGACTTAAATTTAAGACTAAACTTTTAGACTTAACCCTAAGACGTAAACTTAAGAATTAAACATAAATCTTAACCCTGACACTTAACCCTAAGACGTATCCCAAAGACTTAAATTTAAGACTTAAACCTAAGACTCAAACCCTAGGACTTCAGATTTAACCTTAAGACTTAACACAAAGATTTAACCCTAAGATTTAGATTTATGAGTTAACCTTAAGACTTAATCCTAAGACTTAACACTAAGACTTAACCTTAAGACATAACCATAACACTTAAATCTAAGACTTAACCTTAACACTTAACCGTAAGACATAACCTTAAGATTTAACGCTAAGACTCAAATTTACGTCTTATCCTTAAGGCTTAACCCTAAGACTTAAATTTAGGTCTTAACCTTAACAGTTAACCCTAAGACTTAACCCTGAGACTTAAACCTAAGACTTAACCCTAAGACATAACCCTGAGACTTAACCTTAAGACTTAACCCTAGGACTTGAATTTAAGACTTAACCTTAAGACTTATCCCTAAGACTTAACCCTGAGACTTAAACCTAATACTTAATCTTAGAGACTTAACCCTTAGACTTAACCTTAAGACTTAACCCTAACACTTATAATTAAGACTTAACCTTAAGACTTAACCTTGTGACTTAACCTTAAAAACTAAACCTGAGACTTAACCCTAAGACTTAAACTTAAAACTTAACCCTAAGACTTAACCCTATGATTTAAACCTAAGACTTAACTTAAACATAAGACTTAACCCTAAGGCATAACCCTGAGACTTAACCCTACGACTGAACCCTAAGACTAAACCCTAAGACTTAACCTTAAGACTTAACCCTAAGTCTTAACCCTGAGATTAACCGTGAGACTTAAGCCAAGGATTTATCCCCAAGACTTAAAATTAAGACTTAAACTTATGACATAGCCATAAGAGTTAACCCTGAGATTAAATCTTATGACTTTAACCCTAAGACTTAATATTAATACTTAACCTTAAGACAACACCCTAAGACTTAACCCTAAGACAATAAACCTAAGACGTAACCTTAAATACTTAACTCTAAGTCTTAACCTTAAGACTTAACCCTAAGACATAACTCTAAGACTTAATCTTAAGTCTTAACCTTAAGACCTAACCCTAAGATTTAACCTTAAGACGTGATCTTTAGGACATAACCCTAAGAATTAACCCTAAGACTTAAATTTAATACTTAACCCTAAGACTTAACCCTAAGACTTAATCCTAAGACATAACCCTGAGACTGAAACCTAAGACTTAACCTTAATGCTTAACCCTAAGTCATAACCCTGAGACTTAACATTGAAACTTAGCCTTGAAACTTAACCCTGAGACTTAACCCTAAGCCATACCCCCAAGACTTAACTCTAAGACGTAAACCTAAGACTCAATCCATAAGACTTAACCTTAAGACTTAACCCTAAGTCTCAGCCTTAAGACAGAACCTTACGACTTAACCCTGGGACTTAACCTTGAGACCTTACCTTGAGCCTTAACCCTGAGACTTATCCCTAAGACTTAACCATGAGACTTAACCTTCAGATTTACCGTTAAGTCTTAACTACAAGACTAAACCTTAAAACATAACCTTAAGACTTAACCGTAAGACATAAACCTGAGACTTAACCCTAAGACTTAACTAGAAGACTTAACCCTAAAACTTAACCTTAAGACTTAACCATAAAAATTAAGCCTAAGACTTAACCCTAAAACTTAACCTTAAGGCTCAACCTTAAGACTTGACGTTAAGACTTAAGTTTAAGACTTAACCTTAATACTTTACCCTAAGACGTAAGCCAAAAACTTAACCCTAAGACTTAACCCTAAAGACTTACCTATAAGACTTAACCCTAAGTCTTAACCTTAAGACCTAACTTTAATATTCAAACTTAACACTTAACCTTAGGAGTTAACCCTTAGACTTAACCTTATAACTTAACCCTAAGACATAACATTAAGAGGTAACCATAAGACTTAACTGTAAGACTTAACCTGACACTTAACATTAAGACTTAACCCTAAGAAACAATCCTAAAACTTAACCCTAAGGATTAACATAATGACTTCACCTTAAGACTTGATCCTAAGACTTCACCTTAAGACTTATCCCTAAGACATAACCCTAAGACTTAAATTTACGACTTAACCATAAGACTTAACCCTAAGACTTATCCCTAAGACATAACCCTAAGACTTAAATTTAGGACTTAACCACAAGACTTAACCCTAAGACTTAATACTAATACTTAACCTAAGACTTAACCCTGAGACTTAACCTTAAGACTTAACCCTAAGATTTAACCTTAAGACTTAACCCTAAGACTTATCCCTGAGACTTAACCCTAAGACTTATCCCTGAGACTTAACCCTAAGACTTATCCCCAAACCTTAACCTTAAGACTTATTATTAAGATTTAAATTTAAGACTGAATCTTAAGACATAATACTAAGGCTTAACCTTAAGACTTATCCCTAAGACTTAACCCTGAGAATTTAATATAAGACTGAACCTTAGGATGTAACCCTAAGACTTAACACTATAACTTAACCGAAGACAACACTAAGACTTAAATTTAAGACTAAACTTTTAGACTTAACCCTAAGACGTAAACTTAAGAATTAAACATAAATCTTAACCCTGACACTTAACCCTAAGACGTATCCCAAAGACTTAAATTTAAGACTTAAACCTAAGACTCAAACCCTAGGACTTCAGATTTAACCTTAAGACTTAACACAAAGATTTAACCCTAAGATTTAGATTTATGAGTTAACCTTAAGACTTAATCCTAAGACTTAACACTAAGACTTAACCTTAAGACATAACCATAACACTTAAATCTAAGACTTAACCTTAACACTTAACCGTAAGACATAACCTTAAGATTTAACGCTAAGACTCAAATTTACGTCTTATCCTTAAGGCTTAACCCTAAGACTTAAATTTAGGTCTTAACCTTAACAGTTAACCCTAAGACTTAACCCTGAGACTTAAACCTAAGACTTAACCCTAAGACATAACCCTGAGACTTAACCTTAAGACTTAACCTTAAAACTTAACCCTAGGACTTGAACTTAAGACTTAACCTTAAGACTTATCCCTAAGACTTAACCCTGAGACTTAAACCTAATACTTAATCTTAGAGACTTAACCCTTAGACTTAACCTTAAGACTTAACCCTAACACTTATAATTAAGACTTAACCTTAAGACTTAACCTTGTGACTTAACCTTAAAAACTAAACCTGAGACTTAACCCTAAGACTTAAACTTAAAACTTAACCCTAAGACTTAACCCTATGATTTAAACCTAAGACTTAACTTAAACATAAGACTTAACCCTAAGGCATAACCCTGAGACTTAACCCTACGACTGAACCCTAAGACTAAACCCTAAGACTTAACCTTAAGACTTAACCCTAAGTCTTAACCCTGAGATTAACCGTGAGACTTAACCCAAAGATTTATCCCCAAGACTTAAAATTAAGACTTAAACTTATGACATAACCATAAGAGTTAACCCTGAGATTAAATCTTATGACTTTAACCCTAAGACTTAATATTAATACTTAACCTTAAGACAACACCCTAAGACTTAACCCTAAGACAATAAACCTAAGACGTAACCTTAAATACTTAACTCTAAGTCTTAACCTTAAGACTTAACCCTAAGACATAACTCTAAGACTTAATCTTAAGTCTTAACCTTAAGACCTAACCCTAAGATTTAACCTTAAGACGTGATCTTTAGGACATAACCCTAAGAATTAACCCTAAGACTTAAATTTAATACTTAACCCTAAGACTTAACCCTAAGACTTAATCCTAAGACATAACCCTGAGACTGAAACCTAAGACTTAACCTTAATGCTTAACCCTAAGTCATAACCCTGAGACTTAACATTGAAACTTAGCCTTGAAACTTAACCCTGAGACTTAACCCTAAGCCATACCCCCAAGACTTAACTCTAAGACGTAAACCTAAGACTCAATCCATAAGACTTAACCTTAAGACTTAACCCTAAGTCTCAGCCTTAAGACAGAACCTTACGACTTAACCCTGGGACTTAACCTTGAGACCTTACCTTGAGCCTTAACCCTGAGACTTATCCCTAAGACTTAACCATGAGACTTAACCTTCAGATTTACCGTTAAGTCTTAACTACAAGACTAAACCTTAAAACATAACCTTAAGACTTAACCGTAAGACATAAACCTGAGACTTAACCCTAAGACTTAACTAGAAGACTTAACCCTAAAACTTAACCTTAAGACTTAACCATAAAAATTAAGCCTAAGACTTAACCCTAAAACTTAACCTTAAGGCTCAACCTTAAGACTTGACGTTAAGACTTAAGTTTAAGACTTAACCTTAATACTTTACCCTAAGACGTAAGCCAAAAACTTAACCCTAAGACTTAACCCTAAAGACTTAACTATAAGACTTAACCCTAAGTCTTAACCTTAAGACCTAACTTTAATATTCAAACTTAACACTTAACCTTAGGAGTTAACCCTTAGACTTAACCTTATAACTTAACCCTAAGACATAACATTAAGAGGTAACCATAAGACTTAACTGTAAGACTTAACCTGACACTTAACATTAAGACTTAACCCTAAGAAACAATCCTAAAACTTAACCCTAAGGATTAACATAATGACTTCACCTTAAGACTTGATCCTAAGACTTCACCTTAAGACTTATCCCTAAGACATAACCCTAAGACTTAAATTTACGACTTAACCATAAGACTTAACCCTAAGACTTATCCCTAAGACATAACCCTAAGACTTAAATTTAGGACTTAACCACAAGACTTAACCCTAAGACTTAATACTAATACTTAACCTAAGACTTAACCCTGAGACTTAACCTTAAGACTTAACCCTAAGATTTAACCTTAAGACTTAACCCTAAGACTTATCCCTGAGACTTAACCCTAAGACTTATCCCTGAGACTTAACCCTAAGACTTATCCCCAAACCTTAACCTTAAGACTTATTATTAAGATTTCAATTTAAGACTGAATCTTAAGACATAATACTAAGGCTTAACCTTAAGACTTATCCCTAAGACTTAACCCTGAGAATTTAATATAAGACTGAACCTTAGGATGTAACCCTAAGACTTAACGCTATAACTTAACCGAAGACAACACTAAGACTTAAATTTAAGACTAAACTTTTAGACTTAACCCTAAGACGTAAACTTAAGAATTAAACATAAATCTTAACCCTGACACTTAACCCTAAGACGTATCCCAAAGACTTAAATTTAAGACTTAAACCTAAGACTCAAACCCTAGGACTTCAGATTTAACCTTAAGACTTAACACAAAGATTTAACCCTAAGATTTAGATTTATGAGTTAACCTTAAGACTTAATCCTAAGACTTAACACTAAGACTTAACCTTAAGACATAACCATAACACTTAAATCTAAGACTTAACCTTAACACTTAACCGTAAGACATAACCTTAAGATTTAACGCTAAGACTCAAATTTACGTCTTATCCTTAAGGCTTAACCCTAAGACTTAAATTTAGGTCTTAACCTTAACAGTTAACCCTAAGACTTAACCCTGAGACTTAAACCTAAGACTTAACCCTAAGACATAACCCTGAGACTTAACCTTAAGACTTAACCTTAAAACTTAACCCTAGGACTTGAACTTAAGACTTAACCTTAAGACTTATCCCTAAGACTTAACCCTGAGACTTAAACCTAATACTTAATCTTAGAGACTTAACCCTTAGACTTAACCTTAAGACTTAACCCTAACACTTATAATTAAGACTTAACCTTAAGACTTAACCTTGTGACTTAACCTTAAAAACTAAACCTGAGACTTAACCCTAAGACTTAAACTTAAAACTTAACCCTAAGACTTAACCCTATGATTTAAACCTAAGACTTAACTTAAACATAAGACTTAACCCTAAGGCATAACCCTGAGACTTAACCCTACGACTGAACCCTAAGACTAAACCCTAAGACTTAACCTTAAGACTTAACCCTAAGTCTTAACCCTGAGATTAACCGTGAGACTTAACCCAAAGATTTATCCCCAAGACTTAAAATTAAGACTTAAACTTATGACATAACCATAAGAGTTAACCCTGAGATTAAATCTTATGACTTTAACCCTAAGACTTAATATTAATACTTAACCTTAAGACAACACCCTAAGACTTAACCCTAAGACAATAAACCTAAGACGTAACCTTAAATACTTAACTCTAAGTCTTAACCTTAAGACTTAACCCTAAGACATAACTCTAAGACTTAATCTTAAGTCTTAACCTTAAGACCTAACCCTAAGATTTAACCTTAAGACGTGATCTTTAGGACATAACCCTACGAATTAACCCTAAGACTTAAATTTAATACTTAACCCTAAGACTTAACCCTAAGACTTAATCCTAAGACATAACCCTGAGACTGAAACCTAAGACTTAACCTTAATGCTTAACCCTAAGTCATAACCCTGAGACTTAACATTGAAACTTAGCCTTGAAACTTAACCCTGAGACTTAACCCTAAGCCATATCCCCAAGACTTAACTCTAAGACGTAAACCTAAGACTCAATCCATAAGACTTAACCTTAAGACTTAACCCTAAGTCTCAGCCTTAAGACAGAACCTTACGACTTAACCCTGGGACTTAACCTTGAGACCTTACCTTGAGCCTTAACCCTGAGACTTATCCCTAAGACTTAACCATGAGACTTAACCTTCAGATTTACCGTTAAGTCTTAACTACAAGACTAAACCTTAAAACATAACCTTAAGACTTAACCGTAAGACATAAACCTGAGACTTAACCCTAAGACTTAACTAGAAGACTTAACCCTAAAACTTAACCTTAAGACTTAACCATAAAAATTAAGCCTAAGACTTAACCCTAAAACTTAACCTTAAGGCTCAACCTTAAGACTTGACGTTAAGACTTAAGTTTAAGACTTAACCTTAATACTTTACCCTAAGACGTAAGCCAAAAACTTAACCCTAAGACTTAACCCTAAAGACTTAACTATAAGACTTAACCCTAAGTCTTAACCTTAAGACCTAACTTTAATATTCAAACTTAACACTTAACCTTAGGAGTTAACCCTTAGACTTAACCTTATAACTTAACCCTAAGACATAACATTAAGAGGTAACCATAAGACTTAACTGTAAGACTTAACCTGACACTTAACATTAAGACTTAACCCTAAGAAACAATCCTAAAACTTAACCCTAAGGATTAACATAATGACTTCACCTTAAGACTTGATCCTAAGACTTCACCTTAAGACTTATCCCTAAGACATAACCCTAAGACTTAAATTTACGACTTAACCATAAGACTTAACCCTAAGACTTATCCCTAAGACATAACCCTAAGACTTAAATTTAGGACTTAACCACAAGACTTAACCCTAAGACTTAATACTAATACTTAACCTAAGACTTAACCCTGAGACTTAACCTTAAGACTTAACCCTAAGATTTAACCTTAAGACTTAACCCTAAGACTTATCCCTGAGACTTAACCCTAAGACTTATCCCTGAGACTTAACCCTAAGACTTATCCCCAAACCTTAACCTTAAGACTTATTATTAAGATTTAAATTTAAGACTGAATCTTAAGACATAATACTAAGGCTTAACCTTAAGACTTATCCCTAAGACTTAACCCTGAGAATTTAATATAAGACTGAACCTTAGGATGTAACCCTAAGACTTAACACTATAACTTAACCGAAGACAACACTAAGACTTAAATTTAGGACTAAACTTTTAGACTTAACCCTAAGACGTAAACTTAAGAATTAAACATAAATCTTAACCCTGACACTTAACCCTAAGACGTATCCCAAAGACTTAAATTTAAGACTTAAACCTAAGACTCAAACCCTAGGACTTAAGATTTAACCTTAAGACTTAACACAAAGATTTAACCCTAAGATTTAGATTTATGAGTTAACCTTAAGACTTAATCCTAAGACTTAACACTAAGACTTAACCTTAAGACATAACCATAACACTTAAATCTAAGACTTAACCTTAACACTTAACCGTAAGACATAACCTTAAGATTTAACGCTAAGACTCAAATTTACGTCTTATCCTTAAGGCTTAACCCTAAGACTTAAATTTAGGTCTTAACCTTAACAGTTAACCCTAAGACTTAACCCTGAGACTTAAACCTAAGACTTAACCCTAAGACATAACCCTGAGACTTAACCTTAAGACTTAACCTTAAAACTTAACCCTAGGACTTGAACTTAAGACTTAACCTTAAGACTTATCCCTAAGACTTAACCCTGAGACTTAAACCTAATACTTAATCTTAGAGACTTAACCCTTAGACTTAACCTTAAGACTTAACCCTAACACTTATAATTAAGACTTAACCTTAAGACTTAACCTTAAAAACTAAACCTGAGACTTAACCCTAAGACTTAAACTTAAAACTTAACCCTAAGACTTAACCCTATGATTTAAACCTAAGACTTAACTTAAACATAAGACTTAACCCTAAGGCATAACCCTGAGACTTAACCCTACGACTGAACCCTAAGACTAAACCCTAAGACTTAACCTTAAGACTTAACCCTAAGTCTTAACCCTGAGATTAACCGTGAGACTTAACCCAAGGATTTATCCCCAAGACTTAAAATTAAGACTTAAACTTATGACATAACCATAAGAGTTAACCCTGAGATTAAATCTTATGACTTTAACCCTAAGACTTAATATTAATACTTAACCTTAAGACAACACCCTAAGACTTAACCCTAAGACAATAAACCTAAGACGTAACCTTAAATACTTAACTCTAAGTCTTAACCTTAAGACTTAACCCTAAGACATAACTCTAAGACTTAATCTTAAGTCTTAACCTTAAGACCTAACCCTAAGATTTAACCTTAAGACGTGATCTTTAGGACATAACCCTAAGAATTAACCCTAAGACTTAAATTTAATACTTAACCCTAAGACTTAACCCTAAGACATAACCCTGAGACTGAAACCTAAGACTTAACCTTAATGCTTAACCCTAAGTCATAACCCTGAGACTTAACATTGAAACTTAGCCTTGAAACTTAACCCTGAGACTTAACCCTAAGCCATATCCCCAAGACTTAACTCTAAGACGTAAACCTAAGACTCAATCCATAAGACTTAACCTTAAGACTTAACCCTAAGTCTCAGCCTTAAGACAGAACCTTACGACTTAACCCTGGGACTTAACCTTGAGACCTTACCTTGAGCCTTAACCCTGAGACTTATCCCTAAGACTTAACCATGAGACTTAACCTTCAGATTTACCGTTAAGTCTTAACTACAAGACTAAACCTTAAAACATAACCTTAAGACTTAACCGTAAGACATAAACCTGAGACTTAACCCTAAGACTTAACTAGAAGACTTAACCCTAAAACTTAACCTTAAGACTTAACCATAAAAATTAAGCCTAAGACTTAACCCTAAAACTTAACCTTAAGGCTCAACCTTAAGACTTGACGTTAAGACTTAAGTTTAAGACTTAACCTTAATACTTTACCCTAAGACGTAAGCCAAAAACTTAACCCTAAGACTTAACCCTAAAGACTTAACTATAAGACTTAACCCTAAGTCTTAACCTTAAGACCTAACTTTAATATTCAAACTTAACACTTAACCTTAGGAGTTAACCCTTAGACTTAACCTTATAACTTAACCCTAAGACATAACATTAAGAGGTAACCATAAGACTTAACTGTAAGACTTAACCTGACACTTAACATTAAGACTTAACCCTAAGAAACAATCCTAAAACTTAACCCTAAGGATTAACATAATGACTTCACCTTAAGACTTGATCCTAAGACTTCACCTTAAGACTTATCCCTAAGACATAACCCTAAGACTTAAATTTACGACTTAACCATAAGACTTAACCCTAAGACTTATCCCTAAGACATAACCCTAAGACTTAAATTTAGGACTTAACCACAAGACTTAACCCTAAGACTTAATACTAATACTTAACCTAAGACTTAACCCTGAGACTTAACCTTAAGACTTAACCCTAAGACTTATCCCTGAGACTTAACCCTAAGACTTATCCCTGAGACTTAACCCTAAGACTTATCCCTGAGACTTAACCCTAAGACTTATCCCCAAACCTTAACCTTAAGACTTATTATTAAGATTTAAATTTAAGACTGAATCTTAAGACATAATACTAAGGCTTAACCTTAAGACTTATCCCTAAGACTTAACCCTGAGAATTTAATATAAGACTGAACCTTAGGATGTAACCCTAAGACTTAACGCTATAACTTAACCGAAGACAACACTAAGACTTAAATTTAAGACTAAACTTTTAGACTTAACCCTAAGACGTAAACTTAAGAATTAAACATAAATCTTAACCCTGACACTTAACCCTAAGACGTATCCCAAAGACTTAAATTTAAGACTTAAACCTAAGACTCAAACCCTAGGACTTCAGATTTAACCTTAAGACTTAACACAAAGATTTAACCCTAAGATTTAGATTTATGAGTTAACCTTAAGACTTAATCCTAAGACTTAACACTAAGACTTAACCTTAAGACATAACCATAACACTTAAATCTAAGACTTAACCTTAACACTTAACCGTAAGACATAACCTTAAGATTTAACGCTAAGACTCAAATTTACGTCTTATCCTTAAGGCTTAACCCTAAGACTGAAATTTAGGTCTTAACCTTAACAGTTAACCCTAAGACTTAACCCTGAGACTTAAACCTAAGACATAACCCTAAGACATAACCCTGAGACTTAACCTTAAAACTTAACCCTAGGACTTGAATTTAAGACTTAACCTTAAGACTTATCCCTAAGACTTAACCCTGAGACTTAAACCTAATACTTAATCTTAGAGACTTAACCCTTAGACTTAACCTTAAGACTTAACCCTAACACTTATAATTAAGACTTAACCTTGTGACTTAACCTTAAAAACTAAACCTGAGACTTAACCCTAAGACTTAAACTTAAAACTTAACCCTAAGACTTAACCCTATGATTTAAACCTAAGACTTAACTTAAACATAAGACTTAACCCTAAGGCATAACCCTGAGACTTAACCCTACGACTGAACCCTAAGACTAAACCCTAAGACTTAACCTTAAGACTTAACCCTAAGTCTTAACCCTGAGATTAACCGTGAGACTTAACCCAAGGATTTATCCCCAAGACTTAAAATTAAGACTTAAACTTATGACATAGCCATAAGAGTTAACCCTGAGATTAAATCTTATGACTTTAACCCTAAGACTTAATATTAATACTTAACCTTAAGACAACACCCTAAGACTTAACCCTAAGACAATAAACCTAAGACGTAACCTTAAATACTTAACTCTAAGTCTTAACCTTAAGACTTAACCCTAAGACATAACTCTAAGACTTAATCTTAAGTCTTAACCTTAAGACCTAACCCTAAGATTTAACCTTAAGACGTGATCTTTAGGACATAACCCTAAGAATTAACCCTAAGACTTAAATTTAATACTTAACCCTAAGACTTAACCCTAAGACTTAATCCTAAGACATAACCCTGAGACTGAAACCTAAGACTTAACCTTAATGCTTAACCCTAAGTCATAACCCTGAGACTTAACATTGAAACTTAGCCTTGAAACTTAACCCTGAGACTTAACCCTAAGCCATATCCCCAAGACTTAACTCTAAGACGTAAACCTAAGACTCAATCCATAAGACTTAACCTTAAGACTTAACCCTAAGTCTCAGCCTTAAGACAGAACCTTACGACTTAACCCTGGGACTTAACCTTGAGACCTTACCTTGAGCCTTAACCCTGAGACTTATCCCTAAGACTTAACCATGAGACTTAACCTTCAGATTTACCGTTAAGTCTTAACTACAAGACTAAACCTTAAAACATAACCTTAAGACTTAACCGTAAGACATAAACCTGAGACTTAACCCTAAGACTTAACTAGAAGACTCAACCCTAAAACTTAACCTTAAGACTTAACCCTAAAAATTAAGCCTAAGACTTAACCCTAAAACTTAACCTTAAGGCTCAACCTTAAGACTTGACGTTAAGACTTAAGTTTAAGACTTAACCTTAATACTTTACCCTAAGACGTAAGCCAAAAACTTAACCCTAAGACTTAACCCTAAAGACTTAACTATAAGACTTAACCCTAAGTCTTAACCTTAAGACCTAACTTTAATATTCAAACTTAACACTTAACCTTAGGAGTTAACCCTTAGACTTAACCTTATAACTTAACCCTAAGACATAACATTAAGAGGTAACCATAAGACTTAACTGTAAGACTTAACCTGACACTTAACATTAAGACTTAACCCTAAGAAACAATCCTAAAACTTAACCCTAAGGATTAACATAATGACTTCACCTTAAGACTTGATCCTAAGACTTCACCTTAAGACTTATCCCTAAGACATAACCCTAAGACTTAAATTTACGACTTAACCATAAGACTTAACCCTAAGACTTATCCCTAAGACATAACCCTAAGACTTAAATTTAGGACTTAACCACAAGACTTAACCCTAAGACTTAATACTAATACTTAACCTAAGACTTAACCCTGAGACTTAACCTTAAGACTTAACCCTAAGATTTAACCTTAAGACTTAACCCTAAGACTTATCCCTGAGACTTAACCCTAAGACTTATCCCTGAGACTTAACCCTAAGACTTATCCCCAAACCTTAACCTTAAGACTTATTATTAAGATTTAAATTTAAGACTGAATCTTAAGACATAATACTAAGGCTTAACCTTAAGACTTATCCCTAAGACTTAACCCTGAGAATTTAATATAAGACTGAACCTTAGGATGTAACCCTAAGACTTAACACTATAACTTAACCGAAGACAACACTAAGACTTAAATTTAAGACTAAACTTTTAGACTTAACCCGAAGACGTAAACTTAAGAATTAAACATAAATCTTAACCCTGACACTTAACCCTAAGACGTATCCCAAAGACTTAAATTTAAGACTTAAACCTAAGACTCAAACCCTAGGACTTCAGATTTAACCTTAAGACTTAACACAAAGATTTAACCCTAAGATTTAGATTTATGAGTTAACCTTAAGACTTAATCCTAAGACTTAACACTAAGACTTAACCTTAAGACATAACCATAACACTTAAATCTAAGACTTAACCTTAACACTTAACCGTAAGACATAACCTTAAGATTTAACGCTAAGACTCAAATTTACGTCTTATCCTTAAGGCTTAACCCTAAGACTTAAATTTAGGTCTTAACCTTAACAGTTAACCCTAAGACTTAACCCTGAGACTTAAACCTTAGACATAACCCTAAGACATAACCCTGAGACTTAACCTTAAAACTTAACCCTAGGACTTGAATTTAAGACTTAACCTTAAGACTTATCCCTAAGACTTAACCCTGAGACTTAAACCTAATACTTAATCTTAGAGACTTAACCCTTAGACTTAACCTTAAGACTTAACCCTAACACTTATAATTAAGACTTAACCTTAAGACTTAACCTTAAAAACTAAACCTGAGACTTAACCCTAAGACTTAAACTTAAAACTTAACCCTAAGACTTAACCCTATGATTTAAACCTAAGACTTAACTTAAACATAAGACTTAACCCTAAGGCATAACCCTGAGACTTAACCCTACGACTGAACCCTAAGACTAAACCCTAAGACTTAACCTTAAGACTTAACCCTAAGTCTTAACCCTGAGATTAACCGTGAGACTTAACCCAAGGATTTATCCCCAAGACTTAAAATTAAGACTTAAACTTATGACATAGCCATAAGAGTTAACCCTGAGATTAAATCTTATGACTTTAACCCTAAGACTTAATATTAATACTTAACCTTAAGACAACACCCTAAGACTTAACCCTAAGACAATAAACCTAAGACGTAACCTTAAATACTTAACTCTAAGTCTTAACCTTAAGACTTAACCCTAAGACATAACTCTAAGACTTAATCTTAAGTCTTAACCTTAAGACCTAACCCTAAGATTTAACCTTAAGACGTGATCTTTAGGACATAACCCTAAGAATTAACCCTAAGACTTAAATTTAATACTTAACCCTAAGACTTAACCCTAAGACTTAATCCTAAGACATAACCCTGAGACTGAAACCTAAGACTTAACCTTAATGCTTAACCCTAAGTCATAACCCTGAGACTTAACATTGAAACTTAGCCTTGAAACTTAACCCTGAGACTTAACCCTAAGCCATATCCCCAAGACTTAACTCTAAGACGTAAACGTAAGACTCAATCCATAAGACTTAACCTTAAGACTTAACCCTAAGTCTCAGCCTTAAGACAGAACCTTACGACTTAACCCTGGAACTTAACCTTGAGACCTTACCTTGAGCCTTAACCCTGAGACTTATCCCTAAGACTTAACCATGAGACTTAACCTTCAGATTTACCGTTAAGTCTTAACTACAAGACTAAACCTTAAAACATAACCTTAAGACTTAACCGTAAGACATAAACCTGAGACTTAACCCTAAGACTTAACTAGAAGACTTAACCCTAAAACTTAACCTTAAGACTTAACCATAAAAATTAAGCCTAAGACTTAACCCTAAAACTTAACCTTAAGGCTCAACCTTAAGACTTGACGTTAAGACTTAAGTTTAAGACTTAACCTTAATACTTTACCCTAAGACGTAAGCCAAAAACTTAACCCTAAGACTTAACCCTAAAGACTTAACTATAAGACTTAACCCTAAGTCTTAACCTTAAGACCTAACTTTAATATTCAAACTTAACACTTAACCTTAGGAGTTAACCCTTAGACTTAACCTTATAACTTAACCCTAAGACATAACATTAAGAGGTAACCATAAGACTTAACTGTAAGACTTAACCTGACACTTAACATTAAGACTTAACCCTAAGAAACAATCCTAAAACTTAACCCTAAGGATTAACATAATGACTTCACCTTAAGACTTGATCCTAAGACTTCACCTTAAGACTTATCCCTAAGACATAACCCTAAGACTTAAATTTACGACTTAACCATAAGACTTAACCCTAAGACTTATCCCTAAGACATAACCCTAAGACTTAAATTTAGGACTTAACCACAAGACTTAACCCTAAGACTTAATACTAATACTTAACCTAAGACTTAACCCTGAGACTTAACCTTAAGACTTAACCCTAAGATTTAACCTTAAGACTTAACCCTAAGACTTATCCCTGAGACTTAACCCTAAGACTTATCCCTGAGACTTAACCCTAAGACTTATCCCCAAACCTTAACCTTAAGACTTATTATTAAGATTTAAATTTAAGACTGAATCTTAAGACATAATACTAAGGCTTAACCTTAAGACTTATCCCTAAGACTTAACCCTGAGAATTTAATATAAGACTGAACCTTAGGATGTAACCCTAAGACTTAACACTATAACTTAACCGAAGACAACACTAAGACTTAAATTTAAGACTAAACTTTTAGACTTAACCCTAAGACGTAAACTTAAGAATTAAACATAAATCTTAACCCTGACACTTAACCCTAAGATGTATCCCAAAGACTTAAATTTAAGACTTAAACCTAAGACTCAAACCCTAGGACTTCAGATTTAACCTTAAGACTTAACACAAAGATTTAACCCTAAGATTTAGATTTATGAGTTAACCTTAAGACTTAATCCTAAGACTTAACACTGACTTAACCTTAAGACATAACCATAACACTTAAATCTAAGACTTAACCTTAACACTTAACCGTAAGACATAACCTTAAGATTTAACGCTAAGACTCAAATTTACGTCTTATCCTTAAGGCTTAACCCTAAGACTTAAATTTAGGTCTTAACCTTAACAGTTAACCCTAAGACTTAACCCTGAGACTTAAACCTAAGACTTAACCCTAAGACATAACCCTGAGACTTAACCTTAAAACTTAACCCTAGGACTTGAATTTAAGACTTAACCTTAAGACTTATCCCTAAGACTTAACCCTGAGACTTAAACCTAATACTTAATCTTAGAGACTTAACCCTTAGACTTAACCTTAAGACTTAACCCTAACACTTATAATTAAGACTTAACCTTGTGACTTAACCTTAAAAACTAAACCTGAGACTTAACCCTAAGACTTAAACTTAAAACTTAACCCTAAGACTTAACCCTATGATTTAAACCTAAGACTTAACTTAAACATAAGACTTAACCCTAAGGCATAACCCTGAGACTTAACCCTACGACTGAACCCTAAGACTAAACCCTAAGACTTAACCTTAAGACTTAACCCTAAGTCTTAACCCTGAGATTAACCGTGAGACTTAACCCAAGGATTTATCCCCAAGACTTAAAATTAAGACTTAAACTTATGACATAGCCATAAGAGTTAACCCTGAGATTAAATCTTATGACTTTAACCCTAAGACTTAATATTAATACTTAACCTTAAGACAACACCCTAAGACTTAACCCTAAGACAATAAACCTAAGACGTAACCTTAAATACTTAACTCTAAGTCTTAACCTTAAGACTTAACCCTAAGACATAACTCTAAGACTTAATCTTAAGTCTTAACCTTAAGACCTAACCCTAAGATTTAACCTTAAGACGTGATCTTTAGGACATAACCCTACGAATTAACCCTAAGACTTAAATTTAATACTTAACCCTAAGACTTAACCCTAAGACTTAATCCTAAGACATAACCCTGAGACTGAAACCTAAGACTTAACCTTAATGCTTAACCCTAAGTCATAACCCTGAGACTTAACATTGAAACTTAGCCTTGAAACTTAACCCTGAGACTTAACCCTAAGCCATATCCCCAAGACTTACCTCTAAGACGTAAACCTAAGACTCAATCCATAAGACTTAACCTTAAGACTTAACCCTAAGTCTCAGCCTTAAGACAGAACCTTACGACTTAACCCTGGGACTTAACCTTGAGACCTTACCTTGAGCCTTAACCCTGAGACTTATCCCTAAGACTTAACCATGAGACTTAACCTTCAGATTTACCGTTAAGTCTTAACTACAAGACTAAACCTTAAAACATAACCTTAAGACTTAACCGTAAGACATAAACCTGAGACTTAACCCTAAGACTTAACTAGAAGACTTAACCCTAAAACTTAACCTTAAGACTTAACCATAAAAATTAAGCCTAAGACTTAACCCTAAAACTTAACCTTAAGGCTCAACCTTAAGACTTGACGTTAAGACTTAAGTTTAAGACTTAACCTTAATACTTTACCCTAAGACGTAAGCCAAAAACTTAACCCTAAGACTTAACCCTAAAGACTTAACTATAAGACTTAACCCTAAGTCTTAACCTTAAGACCTAACTTTAATATTCAAACTTAACACTTAACCTTAGGAGTTAACCCTTAGACTTAACCTTATAACTTAACCCTAAGACATAACATTAAGAGGTAACCATAAGACTTAACTGTAAGACTTAACCTGACACTTAACATTAAGACTTAACCCTAAGAAACAATCCTAAAACTTAACCCTAAGGATTAACATAATGACTTCACCTTAAGACTTGATCCTAAGACTTCACCTTAAGACTTATCCCTAAGACATAACCCTAAGACTTAAATTTACGACTTAACCATAAGACTTAACCCTAAGACTTATCCCTAAGACATAACCCTAAGACTTAAATTTAGGACTTAACCACAAGACTTAACCCTAAGACTTAATACTAATACTTAACCTAAGACTTAACCCTGAGACTTAACCTTAAGACTTAACCCTAAGATTTAACCTTAAGACTTAACCCTAAGACTTATCCCTGAGACTTAACCCTAAGACTTATCCCTGAGACTTAACCCTAAGACTTATCCCCAAACCTTAACCTTAAGACTTATTATTAAGATTTAAATTTAAGACTGAATCTTAAGACATAATACTAAGGCTTAACCTTAAGACTTATCCCTAAGACTTAACCCTGAGAATTTAATATAAGACTGAACCTTAGGATGTAACCCTAAGACTTAACACTATAACTTAACCGAAGACAACACTAAGACTTAAATTTAAGACTAAACTTTTAGACTTAACCCTAAGACGTAAACTTAAGAATTAAACATAAATCTTAACCCTGACACTTAACCCTAAGACGTATCCCAAAGACTTAAATTTAAGACTTAAACCTAAGACTCAAACCCTAGGACTTCAGATTTAACCTTAAGACTTAACACAAAGATTTAACCCTAAGATTTAGATTTATGAGTTAACCTTAAGACTTAATCCTAAGACTTAACACTAAGACTTAACCTTAAGACATAACCATAACACTTAAATCTAAGACTTAACCTTAACACTTAACCGTAAGACATAACCTTAAGATTTAACGCTAAGACTCAAATTTACGTCTTATCCTTAAGGCTTAACCCTAAGACTTAAATTTAGGTCTTAACCTTAACAGTTAACCCTAAGACTTAACCCTGAGACTTAAACCTAAGACATAACCCTAAGACATAACCCTGAGACTTAACCTTAAAACTTAACCCTAGGACTTGAATTTAAGACTTAACCTTAAGACTTATCCCTAAGACTTAACCCTGAGACTTAAACCTAATACTTAATCTTAGAGACTTAACCCTTAGACTTAACCTTAAGACTTAACCCTAACACTTATAATTAAGACTTAACCTTAAGACTTAACCTTAAAAACTAAACCTGAGACTTAACCCTAAGACTTAAACTTAAAACTTAACCCTAAGACTTAACCCTATGATTTAAACCTAAGACTTAACTTAAACATAAGACTTAACCCTAAGGCATAACCCTGAGACTTAACCCTACGACTGAACCCTAAGACTAAACCCTAAGACTTAACCTTAAGACTTAACCCTAAGTCTTAACCCTGAGATTAACCGTGAGACTTAACCCAAGGATTTATCCCCAAGACTTAAAATTAAGACTTAAACTTATGACATAGCCATAAGAGTTAACCCTGAGATTAAATCTTATGACTTTAACCCTAAGACTTAATATTAATACTTAACCTTAAGACAACACCCTAAGACTTAACCCTAAGACAATAAACCTAAGACGTAACCTTAAATACTTAACTCTAAGTCTTAACCTTAAGACTTAACCCTAAGACATAACTCTAAGACTTAATCTTAAGTCTTAACCTTAAGACCTAACCCTAAGATTTAACCTTAAGACGTGATCTTTAGGACATAACCCTAAGAATTAACCCTAAGACTTAAATTTAATACTTAACCCTAAGACTTAACCCTAAGACTTAATCCTAAGACATAACCCTGAGACTGAAACCTAAGACTTAACCTTAATGCTTAACCCTAAGTCATAACCCTGAGACTTAACATTGAAACTTAGCCTTGAAACTTAACCCTGAGACTTAACCCTAAGCCATATCCCCAAGACTTAACTCTAAGACGTAAACGTAAGACTCAATCCATAAGACTTAACCTTAAGACTTAACCCTAAGTCTCAGCCTTAAGACAGAACCTTACGACTTAACCCTGGGACTTAACCTTGAGACCTTACCTTGAGCCTTAACCCTGAGACTTATCCCTAAGACTTAACCATGAGACTTAACCTTCAGATTTACCGTTAAGTCTTAACTACAAGACTAAACCTTAAAACATAACCTTAAGACTTAACCGTAAGACATAAACCTGAGACTTAACCCTAAGACTTAACTAGAAGACTTAACCCTAAAACTTAACCTTAAGACTTAACCATAAAAATTAAGCCTAAGACTTAACCCTAAAACTTAACCTTAAGGCTCAACCTTAAGACTTGACGTTAAGACTTAAGTTTAAGACTTAACCTTAATACTTTACCCTAAGACGTAAGCCAAAAACTTAACCCTAAGACTTAACCCTAAAGACTTAACTATAAGACTTAACCCTAAGTCTTAACCTTAAGACCTAACTTTAATATTCAAACTTAACACTTAACCTTAGGAGTTAACCCTTAGACTTAACCTTATAACTTAACCCTAAGACATAACATTAAGAGGTAACCATAAGACTTAACTGTAAGACTTAACCTGACACTTAACATTAAGACTTAACCCTAAGAAACAATCCTAAAACTTAACCCTAAGGATTAACATAATGACTTCACCTTAAGACTTGATCCTAAGACTTCACCTTAAGACTTATCCCTAAGACATAACCCTAAGACATAACCCTAAGACTTAAATTTAGGACTTAACCACAAGACTTAACCCTAAGACTTAATACTAATACTTAACCTAAGACTTAACCCTGAGACTTAACCTTAAGACTTAACCCTAAGATTTAACCTTAAGACTTAACCCTAAGACTTATCCCTGAGACTTAACCCTAAGACTTATCCCTGAGACTTAACCCTAAGACTTATCCCCAAACCTTAACCTTAAGACTTATTATTAAGATTTAAATTTAAGACTGAATCTTAAGACATAATACTAAGGCTTAACCTTAAGACTTATCCCTAAGACTTAACCCTGAGAATTTAATATAAGACTGAACCTTAGGATGTAACCCTAAGACTTAACACTATAACTTAACCGAAGACAACACTAAGACTTAAATTTAAGACTAAACTTTTAGACTTAACCCTAAGACGTAAACTTAAGAATTAAACATAAATCTTAACCCTGACACTTAACCCTAAGACGTATCCCAAAGACTTAAATTTAAGACTTAAACCTAAGACTCAAACCCTAGGACTTAAGATTTAACCTTAAGACTTAACACAAAGATTTAACCCTAAGATTTAGATTTATGAGTTAACCTTAAGACTTAATCCTAAGACTTAACACTAAGACTTAACCTTAAGACATAACCATAACACTTAAATCTAAGACTTAACCTTAACACTTAACCGTAAGACATAACCTTAAGATTTAACGCTAAGACTCAAATTTACGTCTTATCCTTAAGGCTTAACCCTAAGACTTAAATTTAGGTCTTAACCTTAACAGTTAACCCTAAGACTTAACCCTGAGACTTAAACCTAAGACTTAACCCTAAGACTTAACCCTGAGACTTAACCTTAAGACTTAACCCTAGGACTTGAATTTAAGACTTAACCTTAAGACTTATCCCTAAGACTTTACCCTGAGACTTAAACCTAATACTTAATCTTAGAGACTTAACCCTTAGACTTAACCTTAAGACTTAACCCTAACACTTATAATTAAGACTTAACCTTGTGACTTAACCTTAAAAACTAAACCTGAGACTTAACCCTAAGACTTAAACTTAAAACTTAACCCTAAGACTTAACCCTATGATTTAAACCTAAGACTTAACTTAAACATAAGACTTAACCCTAAGGCATAACCCTGAGACTTAACCCTACGACTGAACCCTAAGACTAAACCCTAAGACTTAACCTTAAGACTTAACCCTAAGTCTTAACCCTGAGATTAACCGTGAGACTTAACCCAAGGATTTATCCCCAAGACTTAAAATTAAGACTTAAACTTATGACATAGCCATAAGAGTTAACCCTGAGATTAAATCTTATGACTTTAACCCTAAGACTTAATATTAATACTTAACCTTAAGACAACACCCTAAGACTTAACCCTAAGACAATAAACCTAAGACGTAACCTTAAATACTTAACTCTAAGTCTTAACCTTAAGACTTAACCCTAAGACATAACTCTAAGACTTAATCTTAAGTCTTAACCTTAAGACCTAACCCTAAGATTTAACCTTAAGACGTGATCTTTAGGACATAACCCTAAGAATTAACCCTAAGACTTAAATTTAATACTTAACCCTAAGACTTAACCCTAAGACTTAATCCTAAGACATAACCCTGAGACTGAAACCTAAGACTTAACCTTAATGCTTAACCCTAAGTCATAACCCTGAGACTTAACATTGAAACTTAGCCTTGAAACTTAACCCTGAGACTTAACCCTAAGCCATATCCCCAAGACTTAACTCTAAGACGTAAACCTAAGACTCAATCCATAAGACTTAACCTTAAGACTTAACCCTAAGTCTCAGCCTTAAGACAGAACCTTACGACTTAACCCTGGGACTTAACCTTGAGACCTTACCTTGAGCCTTAACCCTGAGACTTATCCCTAAGACTTAACCATGAGACTTAACCTTCAGATTTACCGTTAAGTCTTAACTACAAGACTAAACCTTAAAACATAACCTTAAGACTTAACCGTAAGACATAAACCTGAGACTTAACCCTAAGACTTAACTAGAAGACTTAACCCTAAAACTTAACCTTAAGACTTAACCCTAAAAATTAAGCCTAAGACTTAACCCTAAAACTTAACCTTAAGGCTCAACCTTAAGACTTGACGTTAAGACTTAAGTTTAAGACTTAACCTTAATACTTTACCCTAAGACGTAAGCCAAAAACTTAACCCTAAGACTTAACCCTAAAGACTTAACTATAAGACTTAACCCTAAGTCTTAACCTTAAGACCTAACTTTAATATTCAAACTTAACACTTAACCTTAGGAGTTAACCCTTAGACTTAACCTTATAACTTAACCCTAAGACATAACATTAAGAGGTAACCATAAGACTTAACTGTAAGACTTAACCTGACACTTAACATTAAGACTTAACCCTAAGAAACAATCCTAAAACTTAACCCTAAGGATTAACATAATGACTTCACCTTAAGACTTGATCCTAAGACTTCACCTTAAGACTTATCCCTAAGACATAACCCTAAGACATAACCCTAAGACTTAAATTTAGGACTTAACCACAAGACTTAACCCTAAGACTTAATACTAATACTTAACCTAAGACTTAACCCTGAGACTTAACCTTAAGACTTAACCCTAAGATTTAACCTTAAGACTTAACCCTAAGACTTATCCCTGAGACTTAACCCTAAGACTTATCCCTGAGACTTAACCCTAAGACTTATCCCCAAACCTTAACCTTAAGACTTATTATTAAGATTTAAATTTAAGACTGAATCTTAAGACATAATACTAAGGCTTAACCTTAAGACTTATCCCTAAGACTTAACCCTGAGAATTTAATATAAGACTGAACCTTAGGATGTAACCCTAAGACTTAACACTATAACTTAACCGAAGACAACACTAAGACTTAAATTTAAGACTAAACTTTTAGACTTAACCCTAAGACGTAAACTTAAGAATTAAACATAAATCTTAACCCTGACACTTAACCCTAAGACGTATCCCAAAGACTTAAATTTAAGACTTAAACCTAAGACTCAAACCCTAGGACTTAAGATTTAACCTTAAGACTTAACACAAAGATTTAACCCTAAGATTTAGATTTATGAGTTAACCTTAAGAGTTAATCCTAAGACTTAACACTAAGACTTAACCTTAAGACATAACCATAACACTTAAATCTAAGACTTAACCTTAACACTTAACCGTAAGACATAACCTTAAGATTTAACGCTAAGACTCAAATTTACGTCTTATCCTTAAGGCTTAACCCTAAGACTTAAATTTAGGTCTTAACCTTAACAGTTAACCCTAAGACTTAACCCTGAGACTTAAACCTAAGACTTAACCCTAAGACTTAACCCTGAGACTTAACCTTAAGACTTAACCCTAGGACTTGAATTTAAGACTTAACCTTAAGACTTATCCCTAAGACTTAACCCTGAGACTTAAACCTAATACTTAATCTTAGAGACTTAACCCTTAGACTTAACCTTAAGACTTAACCCTAACACTTATAATTAAGACTTAACCTTGTGACTTAACCTTAAAAACTAAACCTGAGACTTAACCCTAAGACTTAAACTTAAAACTTAACCCTAAGACTTAACCCTATGATTTAAACCTAAGACTTAACTTAAACATAAGACTTAACCCTAAGGCATAACCCTGAGACTTAACCCTACGACTGAACCCTAAGACTAAACCCTAAGACTTAACCTTAAGACTTAACCCTAAGTCTTAACCCTGAGATTAACCGTGAGACTTAACCCAAGGATTTATCCCCAAGACTTAAAATTAAGACTTAAACTTATGACATAGCCATAAGAGTTAACCCTGAGATTAAATCTTATGACTTTAACCCTAAGACTTAATATTAATACTTAACCTTAAGACAACACCCTAAGACTTAACCCTAAGACAATAAACCTAAGACGTAACCTTAAATACTTAACTCTAAGTCTTAACCTTAAGACTTAACCCTAAGACATAACTCTAAGACTTAATCTTAAGTCTTAACCTTAAGACCTAACCCTAAGATTTAACCTTAAGACGTGATCTTTAGGACATAACCCTAAGAATTAACCCTAAGACTTAAATTTAATACTTAACCCTAAGACTTAACCCTAAGACTTAATCCTAAGACATAACCCTGAGACTGAAACCTAAGACTTAACCTTAATGCTTAACCCTAAGTCATAACCCTGAGACTTAACATTGAAACTTAGCCTTGAAACTTAACCCTGAGACTTAACCCTAAGCCATATCCCCAAGACTTAACTCTAAGACGTAAACCTAAGACTCAATCCATAAGACTTAACCTTAAGACTTAACCCTAAGTCTCAGCCTTAAGACAGAACCTTACGACTTAACCCTGGGACTTAACCTTGAGACCTTACCTTGAGCCTTAACCCTGAGACTTATCCCTAAGACTTAACCATGAGACTTAACCTTCAGATTTACCGTTAAGTCTTAACTACAAGACTAAACCTTAAAACATAACCTTAAGACTTAACCGTAAGACATAAACCTGAGACTTAACCCTAAGACTTAACTAGAAGACTTAACCCTAAAACTTAACCTTAAGACTTAACCCTAAAAATTAAGCCTAAGACTTAACCCTAAAACTTAACCTTAAGGCTCAACCTTAAGACTTGACGTTAAGACTTAAGTTTAAGACTTAACCTTAATACTTTACCCTAAGACGTAAGCCAAAAACTTAACCCTAAGACTTAACCCTAAAGACTTAACTATAAGACTTAACCCTAAGTCTTAACCTTAAGACCTAACTTTAATATTCAAACTTAACACTTAACCTTAGGAGTTAACCCTTAGACTTAACCTTATAACTTAACCCTAAGACATAACATTAAGAGGTAACCATAAGACTTAACTGTAAGACTTAACCTGACACTTAACATTAAGACTTAACCCTAAGAAACAATCCTAAAACTTAACCCTAAGGATTAACATAATGACTTCACCTTAAGACTTGATCCTAAGACTTCACCTTAAGACTTATCCCTAAGACATAACCCTAAGACTTAAATTTACGACTTTACCATAAGACTTAACCCTAAGACTTATCCCTAAGACATAACCCTAAGACTTAAATTTAGGACTTAACCACAAGACTTAACCCTAAGACTTAATACTAATACTTAACCTAAGACTTAACCCTGAGACTTAACCTTAAGACTTAACCCTAAGATTTAACCTTAAGACTTAACCCTAAGACTTATCCCTGAGACTTAACCCTAAGACTTATCCCCAAACCTTAACCTTAAGACTTATTATTAAGATTTAAATTTAAGACTGAATCTTAAGACATAATACTAAGGCTTAACCTTAAGACTTATCCCTAAGACTTAACCCTGAGAATTTAATATAAGACTGAACCTTAGGATGTAACCCTAAGACTTAACACTATAACTTAACCGAAGACAACACTAAGACTTAAATTTAAGACTAAACTTTTAGACTTAACCCTAAGACGTAAACTTAAGAATTAAACATAAATCTTAACCCTGACACTTAACCCTAAGACGTATCCCAAAGACTTAAATTTAAGACTTAAACCTAAGACTCAAACCCTAGGACTTAAGATTTAACCTTAAGACTTAACACAAAGATTTAACCCTAAGATTTAGATTTATGAGTTAACCTTAAGACTTAATCCTAAGACTTAACACTAAGACTTAACCTTAAGACATAACCATAACACTTAAATCTAAGACTTAACCTTAACACTTAACCGTAAGACATAACCTTAAGATTTAACGCTAAGACTCAAATTTACGTCTTATCCTTAAGGCTTAACCCTAAGACTTAAATTTAGGTCTTAACCTTAACAGTTAACCCTAAGACTTAACCCTGAGACTTAAACCTAATACTTAATCTTAGAGACTTAACCCTTAGACTTAACCTTAAGACTTAACCCTAACACTTATAATTAAGACTTAACCTTAAGACTTAACCTTAAAAACTAAACCTGAGACTTAACCCTAAGACTTAAACTTAAAACTTAACCCTAAGACTTAACCCTATGATTTAAACCTAAGACTTAACTTAAACATAAGACTTAACCCTAAGGCATAACCCTGAGACTTAACCCTACGACTGAACCCTAAGACTAAACCCTAAGACTTAACCTTAAGACTTAACCCTAAGTCTTAACCCTGAGATTAACCGTGAGACTTAACCCAAGGATTTATCCCCAAGACTTAAAATTAAGACTTAAACTTATGACATAGCCATAAGAGTTAACCCTGAGATTAAATCTTATGACTTTAACCCTAAGACTTAATATTAATACTTAACCTTAAGACAACACCCTAAGACTTAACCCTAAGACAATAAACCTAAGACGTAACCTTAAATACTTAACTCTAAGTCTTAACCTTAAGACTTAACCCTAAGACATAACTCTAAGACTTAATCTTAAGTCTTAACCTTAAGACCTAACCCTAAGATTTAACCTTAAGACGTGATCTTTAGGACATAACCCTAAGAATTAACCCTAAGACTTAAATTTAATACTTAACCCTAAGACTTAACCCTAAGACTTAATCCTAAGACATAACCCTGAGACTGAAACCTAAGACTTAACCTTAATGCTTAACCCTAAGTCATAACCCTGAGACTTAACATTGAAACTTAGCCTTGAAACTTAACCCTGAGACTTAACCCTAAGCCATATCCCCAAGACTTAACTCTAAGACGTAAACGTAAGACTCAATCCATAAGACTTAACCTTAAGACTTAACCCTAAGTCTCAGCCTTAAGACAGAACCTTACGACTTAACCCTGGGACTTAACCTTGAGACCTTACCTTGAGCCTTAACCCTGAGACTTATCCCTAAGACTTAACCATGAGACTTAACCTTCAGATTTACCGTTAAGTCTTAACTACAAGACTAAACCTTAAAACATAACCTTAAGACTTAACCGTAAGACATAAACCTGAGACTTAACCCTAAGACTTAACTAGAAGACTTAACCCTAAAACTTAACCTTAAGACTTAACCATAAAAATTAAGCCTAAGACTTAACCCTAAAACTTAACCTTAAGGCTCAACCTTAAGACTTGACGTTAAGACTTAAGTTTAAGACTTAACCTTAATACTTTACCCTAAGACGTAAGCCAAAAACTTAACCCTAAGACTTAACCCTAAAGACTTAACTATAAGACTTAACCCTAAGTCTTAACCTTAAGACCTAACTTTAATATTCAAACTTAACACTTAACCTTAGGAGTTAACCCTTAGACTTAACCTTATAACTTAACCCTAAGACATAACATTAAGAGGTAACCATAAGACTTAACTGTAAGACTTAACCTGACACTTAACATTAAGACTTAACCCTAAGAAACAATCCTAAAACTTAACCCTAAGGATTAACATAATGACTTCACCTTAAGACTTGATCCTAAGACTTCACCTTAAGACTTATCCCTAAGACATAACCCTAAGACTTAAATTTACGACTTAACCATAAGACTTAACCCTAAGACTTATCCCTAAGACATAACCCTAAGACTTAAATTTAGGACTTAACCACAAGACTTAACCCTAAGACTTAATACTAATACTTAACCTAAGACTTAACCCTGAGACTTAACCTTAAGACTTAACCCTAAGATTTAACCTTAAGACTTAACCCTAAGACTTATCCCTGAGACTTAACCCTAAGACTTATCCCTGAGACTTAACCCTAAGACTTATCCCCAAACCTTAACCTTAAGACTTATTATTAAGATTTAAATTTAAGACTGAATCTTAAGACATAATACTAAGGCTTAACCTTAAGACTTATCCCTAAGACTTAACCCTGAGAATTTAATATAAGACTGAACCTTAGGATGTAACCCTAAGACTTAACACTATAACTTAACCGAAGACAACACTAAGACTTAAATTTAAGACTAAACTTTTAGACTTAACCCTAAGACGTAAACTTAAGAATTAAACATAAATCTTAACCCTGACACTTAACCCTAAGATGTATCCCAAAGACTTAAATTTAAGACTTAAACCTAAGACTCAAACCCTAGGACTTCAGATTTAACCTTAAGACTTAACACAAAGATTTAACCCTAAGATTTAGATTTATGAGTTAACCTTAAGACTTAATCCTAAGACTTAACACTGACTTAACCTTAAGACATAACCATAACACTTAAATCTAAGACTTAACCTTAACACTTAACCGTAAGACATAACCTTAAGATTTAACGCTAAGACTCAAATTTACGTCTTATCCTTAAGGCTTAACCCTAAGACTTAAATTTAGGTCTTAACCTTAACAGTTAACCCTAAGACTTAACCCTGAGACTTAAACCTAAGACTTAACCCTAAGACATAACCCTGAGACTTAACCTTAAAACTTAACCCTAGGACTTGAATTTAAGACTTAACCTTAAGACTTATCCCTAAGACTTAACCCTGAGACTTAAACCTAATACTTAATCTTAGAGACTTAACCCTTAGACTTAACCTTAAGACTTAACCCTAACACTTATAATTAAGACTTAACCTTGTGACTTAACCTTAAAAACTAAACCTGAGACTTAACCCTAAGACTTAAACTTAAAACTTAACCCTAAGACTTAACCCTATGATTTAAACCTAAGACTTAACTTAAACATAAGACTTAACCCTAAGGCATAACCCTGAGACTTAACCCTACGACTGAACCCTAAGACTAAACCCTAAGACTTAACCTTAAGACTTAACCCTAAGTCTTAACCCTGAGATTAACCGTGAGACTTAACCCAAGGATTTATCCCCAAGACTTAAAATTAAGACTTAAACTTATGACATAGCCATAAGAGTTAACCCTGAGATTAAATCTTATGACTTTAACCCTAAGACTTAATATTAATACTTAACCTTAAGACAACACCCTAAGACTTAACCCTAAGACAATAAACCTAAGACGTAACCTTAAATACTTAACTCTAAGTCTTAACCTTAAGACTTAACCCTAAGACATAACTCTAAGACTTAATCTTAAGTCTTAACCTTAAGACCTAACCCTAAGATTTAACCTTAAGACGTGATCTTTAGGACATAACCCTACGAATTAACCCTAAGACTTAAATTTAATACTTAACCCTAAGACTTAACCCTAAGACTTAATCCTAAGACATAACCCTGAGACTGAAACCTAAGACTTAACCTTAATGCTTAACCCTAAGTCATAACCCTGAGACTTAACATTGAAACTTAGCCTTGAAACTTAACCCTGAGACTTAACCCTAAGCCATATCCCCAAGACTTACCTCTAAGACGTAAACCTAAGACTCAATCCATAAGACTTAACCTTAAGACTTAACCCTAAGTCTCAGCCTTAAGACAGAACCTTACGACTTAACCCTGGGACTTAACCTTGAGACCTTACCTTGAGCCTTAACCCTGAGACTTATCCCTAAGACTTAACCATGAGACTTAACCTTCAGATTTACCGTTAAGTCTTAACTACAAGACTAAACCTTAAAACATAACCTTAAGACTTAACCGTAAGACATAAACCTGAGACTTAACCCTAAGACTTAACTAGAAGACTTAACCCTAAAACTTAACCTTAAGACTTAACCATAAAAATTAAGCCTAAGACTTAACCCTAAAACTTAACCTTAAGGCTCAACCTTAAGACTTGACGTTAAGACTTAAGTTTAAGACTTAACCTTAATACTTTACCCTAAGACGTAAGCCAAAAACTTAACCCTAAGACTTAACCCTAAAGACTTAACTATAAGACTTAACCCTAAGTCTTAACCTTAAGACCTAACTTTAATATTCAAACTTAACACTTAACCTTAGGAGTTAACCCTTAGACTTAACCTTATAACTTAACCCTAAGACATAACATTAAGAGGTAACCATAAGACTTAACTGTAAGACTTAACCTGACACTTAACATTAAGACTTAACCCTAAGAAACAATCCTAAAACTTAACCCTAAGGATTAACATAATGACTTCACCTTAAGACTTGATCCTAAGACTTCACCTTAAGACTTATCCCTAAGACATAACCCTAAGACTTAAATTTACGACTTAACCATAAGACTTAACCCTAAGACTTATCCCTAAGACATAACCCTAAGACTTAAATTTAGGACTTAACCACAAGACTTAACCCTAAGACTTAATACTAATACTTAACCTAAGACTTAACCCTGAGACTTAACCTTAAGACTTAACCCTAAGATTTAACCTTAAGACTTAACCCTAAGACTTATCCCTGAGACTTAACCCTAAGACTTATCCCTGAGACTTAACCCTAAGACTTATCCCCAAACCTTAACCTTAAGACTTATTATTAAGATTTAAATTTAAGACTGAATCTTAAGACATAATACTAAGGCTTAACCTTAAGACTTATCCCTAAGACTTAACCCTGAGAATTTAATATAAGACTGAACCTTAGGATGTAACCCTAAGACTTAACACTATAACTTAACCGAAGACAACACTAAGACTTAAATTTAAGACTAAACTTTTAGACTTAACCCTAAGACGTAAACTTAAGAATTAAACATAAATCTTAACCCTGACACTTAACCCTAAGACGTATCCCAAAGACTTAAATTTAAGACTTAAACCTAAGACTCAAACCCTAGGACTTCAGATTTAACCTTAAGACTTAACACAAAGATTTAACCCTAAGATTTAGATTTATGAGTTAACCTTAAGACTTAATCCTAAGACTTAACACTAAGACTTAACCTTAAGACATAACCATAACACTTAAATCTAAGACTTAACCTTAACACTTAACCGTAAGACATAACCTTAAGATTTAACGCTAAGACTCAAATTTACGTCTTATCCTTAAGGCTTAACCCTAAGACTTAAATTTAGGTCTTAACCTTAACAGTTAACCCTAAGACTTAACCCTGAGACTTAAACCTAAGACATAACCCTAAGACATAACCCTGAGACTTAACCTTAAAACTTAACCCTAGGACTTGAATTTAAGACTTAACCTTAAGACTTATCCCTAAGACTTAACCCTGAGACTTAAACCTAATACTTAATCTTAGAGACTTAACCCTTAGACTTAACCTTAAGACTTAACCCTAACACTTATAATTAAGACTTAACCTTAAGACTTAACCTTAAAAACTAAACCTGAGACTTAACCCTAAGACTTAAACTTAAAACTTAACCCTAAGACTTAACCCTATGATTTAAACCTAAGACTTAACTTAAACATAAGACTTAACCCTAAGGCATAACCCTGAGACTTAACCCTACGACTGAACCCTAAGACTAAACCCTAAGACTTAACCTTAAGACTTAACCCTAAGTCTTAACCCTGAGATTAACCGTGAGACTTAACCCAAGGATTTATCCCCAAGACTTAAAATTAAGACTTAAACTTATGACATAGCCATAAGAGTTAACCCTGAGATTAAATCTTATGACTTTAACCCTAAGACTTAATATTAATACTTAACCTTAAGACAACACCCTAAGACTTAACCCTAAGACAATAAACCTAAGACGTAACCTTAAATACTTAACTCTAAGTCTTAACCTTAAGACTTAACCCTAAGACATAACTCTAAGACTTAATCTTAAGTCTTAACCTTAAGACCTAACCCTAAGATTTAACCTTAAGACGTGATCTTTAGGACATAACCCTAAGAATTAACCCTAAGACTTAAATTTAATACTTAACCCTAAGACTTAACCCTAAGACTTAATCCTAAGACATAACCCTGAGACTGAAACCTAAGACTTAACCTTAATGCTTAACCCTAAGTCATAACCCTGAGACTTAACATTGAAACTTAGCCTTGAAACTTAACCCTGAGACTTAACCCTAAGCCATATCCCCAAGACTTAACTCTAAGACGTAAACGTAAGACTCAATCCATAAGACTTAACCTTAAGACTTAACCCTAAGTCTCAGCCTTAAGACAGAACCTTACGACTTAACCCTGGGACTTAACCTTGAGACCTTACCTTGAGCCTTAACCCTGAGACTTATCCCTAAGACTTAACCATGAGACTTAACCTTCAGATTTACCGTTAAGTCTTAACTACAAGACTAAACCTTAAAACATAACCTTAAGACTTAACCGTAAGACATAAACCTGAGACTTAACCCTAAGACTTAACTAGAAGACTTAACCCTAAAACTTAACCTTAAGACTTAACCCTAAAAATTAAGCCTAAGACTTAACCCTAAAACTTAACCTTAAGGCTCAACCTTAAGACTTGACGTTAAGACTTAAGTTTAAGACTTAACCTTAATACTTTACCCTAAGACGTAAGCCAAAAACTTAACCCTAAGACTTAACCCTAAAGACTTAACTATAAGACTTAACCCTAAGTCTTAACCTTAAGACCTAACTTTAATATTCAAACTTAACACTTAACCTTAGGAGTTAACCCTTAGACTTAACCTTATAACTTAACCCTAAGACATAACATTAAGAGGTAACCATAAGACTTAACTGTAAGACTTAACCTGACACTTAACATTAAGACTTAACCCTAAGAAACAATCCTAAAACTTAACCCTAAGGATTAACATAATGACTTCACCTTAAGACTTGATCCTAAGACTTCACCTTAAGACTTATCCCTAAGACATAACCCTAAGACTTAAATTTACGACTTTACCATAAGACTTAACCCTAAGACTTATCCCTAAGACATAACCCTAAGACTTAAATTTAGGACTTAACCACAAGACTTAACCCTAAGACTTAATACTAATACTTAACCTAAGACTTAACCCTGAGACTTAACCTTAAGACTTAACCCTAAGATTTAACCTTAAGACTTAACCCTAAGACTTATCCCTGAGACTTAACCCTAAGACTTATCCCCAAACCTTAACCTTAAGACTTATTATTAAGATTTAAATTTAAGACTGAATCTTAAGACATAATACTAAGGCTTAACCTTAAGACTTATCCCTAAGACTTAACCCTGAGAATTTAATATAAGACTGAACCTTAGGATGTAACCCTAAGACTTAACACTATAACTTAACCGAAGACAACACTAAGACTTAAATTTAAGACTAAACTTTTAGACTTAACCCTAAGACGTAAACTTAAGAATTAAACATAAATCTTAACCCTGACACTTAACCCTAAGACGTATCCCAAAGACTTAAATTTAAGACTTAAACCTAAGACTCAAACCCTAGGACTTAAGATTTAACCTTAAGACTTAACACAAAGATTTAACCCTAAGATTTAGATTTATGAGTTAACCTTAAGACTTAATCCTAAGACTTAACACTAAGACTTAACCTTAAGACATAACCATAACACTTAAATCTAAGACTTAACCTTAACACTTAACCGTAAGACATAACCTTAAGATTTAACGCTAAGACTCAAATTTACGTCTTATCCTTAAGGCTTAACCCTAAGACTTAAATTTAGGTCTTAACCTTAACAGTTAACCCTAAGACTTAACCCTGAGACTTAAACCTAATACTTAATCTTAGAGACTTAACCCTTAGACTTAACCTTAAGACTTAACCCTAACACTTATAATTAAGACTTAACCTTAAGACTTAACCTTAAAAACTAAACCTGAGACTTAACCCTAAGACTTAAACTTAAAACTTAACCCTAAGACTTAACCCTATGATTTAAACCTAAGACTTAACTTAAACATAAGACTTAACCCTAAGGCATAACCCTGAGACTTAACCCTACGACTGAACCCTAAGACTAAACCCTAAGACTTAACCTTAAGACTTAACCCTAAGTCTTAACCCTGAGATTAACCGTGAGACTTAACCCAAGGATTTATCCCCAAGACTTAAAATTAAGACTTAAACTTATGACATAGCCATAAGAGTTAACCCTGAGATTAAATCTTATGACTTTAACCCTAAGACTTAATATTAATACTTAACCTTAAGACAACACCCTAAGACTTAACCCTAAGACAATAAACCTAAGACGTAACCTTAAATACTTAACTCTAAGTCTTAACCTTAAGACTTAACCCTAAGACATAACTCTAAGACTTAATCTTAAGTCTTAACCTTAAGACCTAACCCTAAGATTTAACCTTAAGACGTGATCTTTAGGACATAACCCTAAGAATTAACCCTAAGACTTAAATTTAATACTTAACCCTAAGACTTAACCCTAAGACTTAATCCTAAGACATAACCCTGAGACTGAAACCTAAGACTTAACCTTAATGCTTAACCCTAAGTCATAACCCTGAGACTTAACATTGAAACTTAGCCTTGAAACTTAACCCTGAGACTTAACCCTAAGCCATATCCCCAAGACTTAACTCTAAGACGTAAACGTAAGACTCAATCCATAAGACTTAACCTTAAGACTTAACCCTAAGTCTCAGCCTTAAGACAGAACCTTACGACTTAACCCTGGGACTTAACCTTGAGACCTTACCTTGAGCCTTAACCCTGAGACTTATCCCTAAGACTTAACCATGAGACTTAACCTTCAGATTTACCGTTAAGTCTTAACTACAAGACTAAACCTTAAAACATAACCTTAAGACTTAACCGTAAGACATAAACCTGAGACTTAACCCTAAGACTTAACTAGAAGACTTAACCCTAAAACTTAACCTTAAGACTTAACCATAAAAATTAAGCCTAAGACTTAACCCTAAAACTTAACCTTAAGGCTCAACCTTAAGACTTGACGTTAAGACTTAAGTTTAAGACTTAACCTTAATACTTTACCCTAAGACGTAAGCCAAAAACTTAACCCTAAGACTTAACCCTAAAGACTTAACTATAAGACTTAACCCTAAGTCTTAACCTTAAGACCTAACTTTAATATTCAAACTTAACACTTAACCTTAGGAGTTAACCCTTAGACTTAACCTTATAACTTAACCCTAAGACATAACATTAAGAGGTAACCATAAGACTTAACTGTAAGACTTAACCTGACACTTAACATTAAGACTTAACCCTAAGAAACAATCCTAAAACTTAACCCTAAGGATTAACATAATGACTTCACCTTAAGACTTGATCCTAAGACTTCACCTTAAGACTTATCCCTAAGACATAACCCTAAGACTTAAATTTACGACTTAACCATAAGACTTAACCCTAAGACTTATCCCTAAGACATAACCCTAAGACTTAAATTTAGGACTTAACCACAAGACTTAACCCTAAGACTTAATACTAATACTTAACCTAAGACTTAACCCTGAGACTTAACCTTAAGACTTAACCCTAAGATTTAACCTTAAGACTTAACCCTAAGACTTATCCCTGAGACTTAACCCTAAGACTTATCCCTGAGACTTAACCCTAAGACTTATCCCCAAACCTTAACCTTAAGACTTATTATTAAGATTTAAATTTAAGACTGAATCTTAAGACATAATACTAAGGCTTAACCTTAAGACTTATCCCTAAGACTTAACCCTGAGAATTTAATATAAGACTGAACCTTAGGATGTAACCCTAAGACTTAACACTATAACTTAACCGAAGACAACACTAAGACTTAAATTTAAGACTAAACTTTTAGACTTAACCCTAAGACGTAAACTTAAGAATTAAACATAAATCTTAACCCTGACACTTAACCCTAAGACGTATCCCAAAGACTTAAATTTAAGACTTAAACCTAAGACTCAAACCCTAGGACTTCAGATTTAACCTTAAGACTTAACACAAAGATTTAACCCTAAGATTTAGATTTATGAGTTAACCTTAAGACTTAATCCTAAGACTTAACACTAAGACTTAACCTTAAGACATAACCATAACACTTAAATCTAAGACTTAACCTTAACACTTAACCGTAAGACATAACCTTAAGATTTAACGCTAAGACTCAAATTTACGTCTTATCCTTAAGGCTTAACCCTAAGACTTAAATTTAGGTCTTAACCTTAACAGTTAACCCTAAGACTTAACCCTGAGACTTAAACCTTAGACATAACCCTAAGACATAACCCTGAGACTTAACCTTAAAACTTAACCCTAGGACTTGAATTTAAGACTTAACCTTAAGACTTATCCCTAAGACTTAACCCTGAGACTTAAACCTAATACTTAATCTTAGAGACTTAACCCTTAGACTTAACCTTAAGACTTAACCCTAACACTTATAATTAAGACTTAACCTTAAGACTTAACCTTAAAAACTAAACCTGAGACTTAACCCTAAGACTTAAACTTAAAACTTAACCCTAAGACTTAACCCTATGATTTAAACCTAAGACTTAACTTAAACATAAGACTTAACCCTAAGGCATAACCCTGAGACTTAACCCTACGACTGAACCCTAAGACTAAACCCTAAGACTTAACCTTAAGACTTAACCCTAAGTCTTAACCCTGAGATTAACCGTGAGACTTAACCCAAGGATTTATCCCCAAGACTTAAAATTAAGACTTAAACTTATGACATAGCCATAAGAGTTAACCCTGAGATTAAATCTTATGACTTTAACCCTAAGACTTAATATTAATACTTAACCTTAAGACAACACCCTAAGACTTAACCCTAAGACAATAAACCTAAGACGTAACCTTAAATACTTAACTCTAAGTCTTAACCTTAAGACTTAACCCTAAGACATAACTCTAAGACTTAATCTTAAGTCTTAACCTTAAGACCTAACCCTAAGATTTAACCTTAAGACGTGATCTTTAGGACATAACCCTAAGAATTAACCCTAAGACTTAAATTTAATACTTAACCCTAAGACTTAACCCTAAGACTTAATCCTAAGACATAACCCTGAGACTGAAACCTAAGACTTAACCTTAATGCTTAACCCTAAGTCATAACCCTGAGACTTAACATTGAAACTTAGCCTTGAAACTTAACCCTGAGACTTAACCCTAAGCCATATCCCCAAGACTTAACTCTAAGACGTAAACGTAAGACTCAATCCATAAGACTTAACCTTAAGACTTAACCCTAAGTCTCAGCCTTAAGACAGAACCTTACGACTTAACCCTGGAACTTAACCTTGAGACCTTACCTTGAGCCTTAACCCTGAGACTTATCCCTAAGACTTAACCATGAGACTTAACCTTCAGATTTACCGTTAAGTCTTAACTACAAGACTAAACCTTAAAACATAACCTTAAGACTTAACCGTAAGACATAAACCTGAGACTTAACCCTAAGACTTAACTAGAAGACTTAACCCTAAAACTTAACCTTAAGACTTAACCATAAAAATTAAGCCTAAGACTTAACCCTAAAACTTAACCTTAAGGCTCAACCTTAAGACTTGACGTTAAGACTTAAGTTTAAGACTTAACCTTAATACTTTACCCTAAGACGTAAGCCAAAAACTTAACCCTAAGACTTAACCCTAAAGACTTAACTATAAGACTTAACCCTAAGTCTTAACCTTAAGACCTAACTTTAATATTCAAACTTAACACTTAACCTTAGGAGTTAACCCTTAGACTTAACCTTATAACTTAACCCTAAGACATAACATTAAGAGGTAACCATAAGACTTAACTGTAAGACTTAACCTGACACTTAACATTAAGACTTAACCCTAAGAAACAATCCTAAAACTTAACCCTAAGGATTAACATAATGACTTCACCTTAAGACTTGATCCTAAGACTTCACCTTAAGACTTATCCCTAAGACATAACCCTAAGACTTAAATTTACGACTTAACCATAAGACTTAACCCTAAGACTTATCCCTAAGACATAACCCTAAGACTTAAATTTAGGACTTAACCACAAGACTTAACCCTAAGACTTAATACTAATACTTAACCTAAGACTTAACCCTGAGACTTAACCTTAAGACTTAACCCTAAGATTTAACCTTAAGACTTAACCCTAAGACTTATCCCTGAGACTTAACCCTAAGACTTATCCCTGAGACTTAACCCTAAGACTTATCCCCAAACCTTAACCTTAAGACTTATTATTAAGATTTAAATTTAAGACTGAATCTTAAGACATAATACTAAGGCTTAACCTTAAGACTTATCCCTAAGACTTAACCCTGAGAATTTAATATAAGACTGAACCTTAGGATGTAACCCTAAGACTTAACACTATAACTTAACCGAAGACAACACTAAGACTTAAATTTAAGACTAAACTTTTAGACTTAACCCTAAGACGTAAACTTAAGAATTAAACATAAATCTTAACCCTGACACTTAACCCTAAGATGTATCCCAAAGACTTAAATTTAAGACTTAAACCTAAGACTCAAACCCTAGGACTTCAGATTTAACCTTAAGACTTAACACAAAGATTTAACCCTAAGATTTAGATTTATGAGTTAACCTTAAGACTTAATCCTAAGACTTAACACTGACTTAACCTTAAGACATAACCATAACACTTAAATCTAAGACTTAACCTTAACACTTAACCGTAAGACATAACCTTAAGATTTAACGCTAAGACTCAAATTTACGTCTTATCCTTAAGGCTTAACCCTAAGACTTAAATTTAGGTCTTAACCTTAACAGTTAACCCTAAGACTTAACCCTGAGACTTAAACCTAAGACTTAACCCTAAGACATAACCCTGAGACTTAACCTTAAAACTTAACCCTAGGACTTGAATTTAAGACTTAACCTTAAGACTTATCCCTAAGACTTAACCCTGAGACTTAAACCTAATACTTAATCTTAGAGACTTAACCCTTAGACTTAACCTTAAGACTTAACCCTAACACTTATAATTAAGACTTAACCTTGTGACTTAACCTTAAAAACTAAACCTGAGACTTAACCCTAAGACTTAAACTTAAAACTTAACCCTAAGACTTAACCCTATGATTTAAACCTAAGACTTAACTTAAACATAAGACTTAACCCTAAGGCATAACCCTGAGACTTAACCCTACGACTGAACCCTAAGACTAAACCCTAAGACTTAACCTTAAGACTTAACCCTAAGTCTTAACCCTGAGATTAACCGTGAGACTTAACCCAAGGATTTATCCCCAAGACTTAAAATTAAGACTTAAACTTATGACATAGCCATAAGAGTTAACCCTGAGATTAAATCTTATGACTTTAACCCTAAGACTTAATATTAATACTTAACCTTAAGACAACACCCTAAGACTTAACCCTAAGACAATAAACCTAAGACGTAACCTTAAATACTTAACTCTAAGTCTTAACCTTAAGACTTAACCCTAAGACATAACTCTAAGACTTAATCTTAAGTCTTAACCTTAAGACCTAACCCTAAGATTTAACCTTAAGACGTGATCTTTAGGACATAACCCTACGAATTAACCCTAAGACTTAAATTTAATACTTAACCCTAAGACTTAACCCTAAGACTTAATCCTAAGACATAACCCTGAGACTGAAACCTAAGACTTAACCTTAATGCTTAACCCTAAGTCATAACCCTGAGACTTAACATTGAAACTTAGCCTTGAAACTTAACCCTGAGACTTAACCCTAAGCCATATCCCCAAGACTTACCTCTAAGACGTAAACCTAAGACTCAATCCATAAGACTTAACCTTAAGACTTAACCCTAAGTCTCAGCCTTAAGACAGAACCTTACGACTTAACCCTGGGACTTAACCTTGAGACCTTACCTTGAGCCTTAACCCTGAGACTTATCCCTAAGACTTAACCATGAGACTTAACCTTCAGATTTACCGTTAAGTCTTAACTACAAGACTAAACCTTAAAACATAACCTTAAGACTTAACCGTAAGACATAAACCTGAGACTTAACCCTAAGACTTAACTAGAAGACTTAACCCTAAAACTTAACCTTAAGACTTAACCATAAAAATTAAGCCTAAGACTTAACCCTAAAACTTAACCTTAAGGCTCAACCTTAAGACTTGACGTTAAGACTTAAGTTTAAGACTTAACCTTAATACTTTACCCTAAGACGTAAGCCAAAAACTTAACCCTAAGACTTAACCCTAAAGACTTAACTATAAGACTTAACCCTAAGTCTTAACCTTAAGACCTAACTTTAATATTCAAACTTAACACTTAACCTTAGGAGTTAACCCTTAGACTTAACCTTATAACTTAACCCTAAGACATAACATTAAGAGGTAACCATAAGACTTAACTGTAAGACTTAACCTGACACTTAACATTAAGACTTAACCCTAAGAAACAATCCTAAAACTTAACCCTAAGGATTAACATAATGACTTCACCTTAAGACTTGATCCTAAGACTTCACCTTAAGACTTATCCCTAAGACATAACCCTAAGACTTAAATTTACGACTTAACCATAAGACTTAACCCTAAGACTTATCCCTAAGACATAACCCTAAGACTTAAATTTAGGACTTAACCACAAGACTTAACCCTAAGACTTAATACTAATACTTAACCTAAGACTTAACCCTGAGACTTAACCTTAAGACTTAACCCTAAGATTTAACCTTAAGACTTAACCCTAAGACTTATCCCTGAGACTTAACCCTAAGACTTATCCCTGAGACTTAACCCTAAGACTTATCCCCAAACCTTAACCTTAAGACTTATTATTAAGATTTAAATTTAAGACTGAATCTTAAGACATAATACTAAGGCTTAACCTTAAGACTTATCCCTAAGACTTAACCCTGAGAATTTAATATAAGACTGAACCTTAGGATGTAACCCTAAGACTTAACACTATAACTTAACCGAAGACAACACTAAGACTTAAATTTAAGACTAAACTTTTAGACTTAACCCTAAGACGTAAACTTAAGAATTAAACATAAATCTTAACCCTGACACTTAACCCTAAGACGTATCCCAAAGACTTAAATTTAAGACTTAAACCTAAGACTCAAACCCTAGGACTTCAGATTTAACCTTAAGACTTAACACAAAGATTTAACCCTAAGATTTAGATTTATGAGTTAACCTTAAGACTTAATCCTAAGACTTAACACTAAGACTTAACCTTAAGACATAACCATAACACTTAAATCTAAGACTTAACCTTAACACTTAACCGTAAGACATAACCTTAAGATTTAACGCTAAGACTCAAATTTACGTCTTATCCTTAAGGCTTAACCCTAAGACTTAAATTTAGGTCTTAACCTTAACAGTTAACCCTAAGACTTAACCCTGAGACTTAAACCTAAGACATAACCCTAAGACATAACCCTGAGACTTAACCTTAAAACTTAACCCTAGGACTTGAATTTAAGACTTAACCTTAAGACTTATCCCTAAGACTTAACCCTGAGACTTAAACCTAATACTTAATCTTAGAGACTTAACCCTTAGACTTAACCTTAAGACTTAACCCTAACACTTATAATTAAGACTTAACCTTAAGACTTAACCTTAAAAACTAAACCTGAGACTTAACCCTAAGACTTAAACTTAAAACTTAACCCTAAGACTTAACCCTATGATTTAAACCTAAGACTTAACTTAAACATAAGACTTAACCCTAAGGCATAACCCTGAGACTTAACCCTACGACTGAACCCTAAGACTAAACCCTAAGACTTAACCTTAAGACTTAACCCTAAGTCTTAACCCTGAGATTAACCGTGAGACTTAACCCAAGGATTTATCCCCAAGACTTAAAATTAAGACTTAAACTTATGACATAGCCATAAGAGTTAACCCTGAGATTAAATCTTATGACTTTAACCCTAAGACTTAATATTAATACTTAACCTTAAGACAACACCCTAAGACTTAACCCTAAGACAATAAACCTAAGACGTAACCTTAAATACTTAACTCTAAGTCTTAACCTTAAGACTTAACCCTAAGACATAACTCTAAGACTTAATCTTAAGTCTTAACCTTAAGACCTAACCCTAAGATTTAACCTTAAGACGTGATCTTTAGGACATAACCCTAAGAATTAACCCTAAGACTTAAATTTAATACTTAACCCTAAGACTTAACCCTAAGACTTAATCGTAAGACATAACCCTGAGACTGAAACCTAAGACTTAACCTTAATGCTTAACCCTAAGTCATAACCCTGAGACTTAACATTGAAACTTAGCCTTGAAACTTAACCCTGAGACTTAACCCTAAGCCATATCCCCAAGACTTAACTCTAAGACGTAAACGTAAGACTCAATCCATAAGACTTAACCTTAAGACTTAACCCTAAGTCTCAGCCTTAAGACAGAACCTTACGACTTAACCCTGGGACTTAACCTTGAGACCTTACCTTGAGCCTTAACCCTGAGACTTATCCCTAAGACTTAACCATGAGACTTAACCTTCAGATTTACCGTTAAGTCTTAACTACAAGACTAAACCTTAAAACATAACCTTAAGACTTAACCGTAAGACATAAACCTGAGACTTAACCCTAAGACTTAACTAGAAGACTTAACCCTAAAACTTAACCTTAAGACTTAACCCTAAAAATTAAGCCTAAGACTTAACCCTAAAACTTAACCTTAAGGCTCAACCTTAAGACTTGACGTTAAGACTTAAGTTTAAGACTTAACCTTAATACTTTACCCTAAGACGTAAGCCAAAAACTTAACCCTAAGACTTAACCCTAAAGACTTAACTATAAGACTTAACCCTAAGTCTTAACCTTAAGACCTAACTTTAATATTCAAACTTAACACTTAACCTTAGGAGTTAACCCTTAGACTTAACCTTATAACTTAACCCTAAGACATAACATTAAGAGGTAACCATAAGACTTAACTGTAAGACTTAACCTGACACTTAACATTAAGACTTAACCCTAAGAAACAATCCTAAAACTTAACCCTAAGGATTAACATAATGACTTCACCTTAAGACTTGATCCTAAGACTTCACCTTAAGACTTATCCCTAAGACATAACCCTAAGACATAACCCTAAGACTTAAATTTAGGACTTAACCACAAGACTTAACCCTAAGACTTAATACTAATACTTAACCTAAGACTTAACCCTGAGACTTAACCTTAAGACTTAACCCTAAGATTTAACCTTAAGACTTAACCCTAAGACTTATCCCTGAGACTTAACCCTAAGACTTATCCCTGAGACTTAACCCTAAGACTTATCCCCAAACCTTAACCTTAAGACTTATTATTAAGATTTAAATTTAAGACTGAATCTTAAGACATAATACTAAGGCTTAACCTTAAGACTTATCCCTAAGACTTAACCCTGAGAATTTAATATAAGACTGAACCTTAGGATGTAACCCTAAGACTTAACACTATAACTTAACCGAAGACAACACTAAGACTTAAATTTAAGACTAAACTTTTAGACTTAACCCTAAGACGTAAACTTAAGAATTAAACATAAATCTTAACCCTGACACTTAACCCTAAGACGTATCCCAAAGACTTAAATTTAAGACTTAAACCTAAGACTCAAACCCTAGGACTTAAGATTTAACCTTAAGACTTAACACAAAGATTTAACCCTAAGATTTAGATTTATGAGTTAACCTTAAGACTTAATCCTAAGACTTAACACTAAGACTTAACCTTAAGACATAACCATAACACTTAAATCTAAGACTTAACCTTAACACTTAACCGTAAGACATAACCTTAAGATTTAACGCTAAGACTCAAATTTACGTCTTATCCTTAAGGCTTAACCCTAAGACTTAAATTTAGGTCTTAACCTTAACAGTTAACCCTAAGACTTAACCCTGAGACTTAAACCTAAGACTTAACCCTAAGACTTAACCCTGAGACTTAACCTTAAGACTTAACCCTAGGACTTGAATTTAAGACTTAACCTTAAGACTTATCCCTAAGACTTTACCCTGAGACTTAAACCTAATACTTAATCTTAGAGACTTAACCCTTAGACTTAACCTTAAGACTTAACCCTAACACTTATAATTAAGACTTAACCTTGTGACTTAACCTTAAAAACTAAACCTGAGACTTAACCCTAAGACTTAAACTTAAAACTTAACCCTAAGACTTAACCCTATGATTTAAACCTAAGACTTAACTTAAACATAAGACTTAACCCTAAGGCATAACCCTGAGACTTAACCCTACGACTGAACCCTAAGACTAAACCCTAAGACTTAACCTTAAGACTTAACCCTAAGTCTTAACCCTGAGATTAACCGTGAGACTTAACCCAAGGATTTATCCCCAAGACTTAAAATTAAGACTTAAACTTATGACATAGCCATAAGAGTTAACCCTGAGATTAAATCTTATGACTTTAACCCTAAGACTTAATATTAATACTTAACCTTAAGACAACACCCTAAGACTTAACCCTAAGACAATAAACCTAAGACGTAACCTTAAATACTTAACTCTAAGTCTTAACCTTAAGACTTAACCCTAAGACATAACTCTAAGACTTAATCTTAAGTCTTAACCTTAAGACCTAACCCTAAGATTTAACCTTAAGACGTGATCTTTAGGACATAACCCTAAGAATTAACCCTAAGACTTAAATTTAATACTTAACCCTAAGACTTAACCCTAAGACTTAATCCTAAGACATAACCCTGAGACTGAAACCTAAGACTTAACCTTAATGCTTAACCCTAAGTCATAACCCTGAGACTTAACATTGAAACTTAGCCTTGAAACTTAACCCTGAGACTTAACCCTAAGCCATATCCCCAAGACTTAACTCTAAGACGTAAACCTAAGACTCAATCCATAAGACTTAACCTTAAGACTTAACCCTAAGTCTCAGCCTTAAGACAGAACCTTACGACTTAACCCTGGGACTTAACCTTGAGACCTTACCTTGAGCCTTAACCCTGAGACTTATCCCTAAGACTTAACCATGAGACTTAACCTTCAGATTTACCGTTAAGTCTTAACTACAAGACTAAACCTTAAAACATAACCTTAAGACTTAACCGTAAGACATAAACCTGAGACTTAACCCTAAGACTTAACTAGAAGACTTAACCCTAAAACTTAACCTTAAGACTTAACCCTAAAAATTAAGCCTAAGACTTAACCCTAAAACTTAACCTTAAGGCTCAACCTTAAGACTTGACGTTAAGACTTAAGTTTAAGACTTAACCTTAATACTTTACCCTAAGACGTAAGCCAAAAACTTAACCCTAAGACTTAACCCTAAAGACTTAACTATAAGACTTAACCCTAAGTCTTAACCTTAAGACCTAACTTTAATATTCAAACTTAACACTTAACCTTAGGAGTTAACCCTTAGACTTAACCTTATAACTTAACCCTAAGACATAACATTAAGAGGTAACCATAAGACTTAACTGTAAGACTTAACCTGACACTTAACATTAAGACTTAACCCTAAGAAACAATCCTAAAACTTAACCCTAAGGATTAACATAATGACTTCACCTTAAGACTTGATCCTAAGACTTCACCTTAAGACTTATCCCTAAGACATAACCCTAAGACATAACCCTAAGACTTAAATTTAGGACTTAACCACAAGACTTAACCCTAAGACTTAATACTAATACTTAACCTAAGACTTAACCCTGAGACTTAACCTTAAGACTTAACCCTAAGATTTAACCTTAAGACTTAACCCTAAGACTTATCCCTGAGACTTAACCCTAAGACTTATCCCTGAGACTTAACCCTAAGACTTATCCCCAAACCTTAACCTTAAGACTTATTATTAAGATTTAAATTTAAGACTGAATCTTAAGACATAATACTAAGGCTTAACCTTAAGACTTATCCCTAAGACTTAACCCTGAGAATTTAATATAAGACTGAACCTTAGGATGTAACCCTAAGACTTAACACTATAACTTAACCGAAGACAACACTAAGACTTAAATTTAAGACTAAACTTTTAGACTTAACCCTAAGACGTAAACTTAAGAATTAAACATAAATCTTAACCCTGACACTTAACCCTAAGACGTATCCCAAAGACTTAAATTTAAGACTTAAACCTAAGACTCAAACCCTAGGACTTCAGATTTAACCTTAAGACTTAACACAAAGATTTAACCCTAAGATTTAGATTTATGAGTTAACCTTAAGACTTAATCCTAAGACTTAACACTAAGACTTAACCTTAAGACATAACCATAACACTTAAATCTAAGACTTAACCTTAACACTTAACCGTAAGACATAACCTTAAGATTTAACGCTAAGACTCAAATTTACGTCTTATCCTTAAGGCTTAACCCTAAGACTTAAATTTAGGTCTTAACCTTAACAGTTAACCCTAAGACTTAACCCTGAGACTTAAACCTAAGACTTAACCCTAAGACTTAACCCTGAGACTTAACCTTAAGACTTAACCCTAGGACTTGAATTTAAGACTTAACCTTAAGACTTATCCCTAAGACTTAACCCTGAGACTTAAACCTAATACTTAATCTTAGAGACTTAACCCTTAGACTTAACCTTAAGACTTAACCCTAACACTTATAATTAAGACTTAACCTTGTGACTTAACCTTAAAAACTAAACCTGAGACTTAACCCTAAGACTTAAACTTAAAACTTAACCCTAAGACTTAACCCTATGATTTAAACCTAAGACTTAACTTAAACATAAGACTTAACCCTAAGGCATAACCCTGAGACTTAACCCTACGACTGAACCCTAAGACTAAACCCTAAGACTTAACCTTAAGACTTAACCCTAAGTCTTAACCCTGAGATTAACCGTGAGACTTAACCCAAGGATTTATCCCCAAGACTTAAAATTAAGACTTAAACTTATGACATAGCCATAAGAGTTAACCCTGAGATTAAATCTTATGACTTTAACCCTAAGACTTAATATTAATACTTAACCTTAAGACAACACCCTAAGACTTAACCCTAAGACAATAAACCTAAGACGTAACCTTAAATACTTAACTCTAAGTCTTAACCTTAAGACTTAACCCTAAGACATAACTCTAAGACTTAATCTTAAGTCTTAACCTTAAGACCTAACCCTAAGATTTAACCTTAAGACGTGATCTTTAGGACATAACCCTAAGAATTAACCCTAAGACTTAAATTTAATACTTAACCCTAAGACTTAACCCTAAGACTTAATCCTAAGACATAACCCTGAGACTGAAACCTAAGACTTAACCTTAATGCTTAACCCTAAGTCATAACCCTGAGACTTAACATTGAAACTTAGCCTTGAAACTTAACCCTGAGACTTAACCCTAAGCCATATCCCCAAGACTTAACTCTAAGACGTAAACCTAAGACTCAATCCATAAGACTTAACCTTAAGACTTAACCCTAAGTCTCAGCCTTAAGACAGAACCTTACGACTTAACCCTGGGACTTAACCTTGAGACCTTACCTTGAGCCTTAACCCTGAGACTTATCCCTAAGACTTAACCATGAGACTTAACCTTCAGATTTACCGTTAAGTCTTAACTACAAGACTAAACCTTAAAACATAACCTTAAGACTTAACCGTAAGACATAAACCTGAGACTTAACCCTAAGACTTAACTAGAAGACTTAACCCTAAAACTTAACCTTAAGACTTAACCCTAAAAATTAAGCCTAAGACTTAACCCTAAAACTTAACCTTAAGGCTCAACCTTAAGACTTGACGTTAAGACTTAAGTTTAAGACTTAACCTTAATACTTTACCCTAAGACGTAAGCCAAAAACTTAACCCTAAGACTTAACCCTAAAGACTTAACTATAAGACTTAACCCTAAGTCTTAACCTTAAGACCTAACTTTAATATTCAAACTTAACACTTAACCTTAGGAGTTAACCCTTAGACTTAACCTTATAACTTAACCCTAAGACATAACATTAAGAGGTAACCATAAGACTTAACTGTAAGACTTAACCTGACACTTAACATTAAGACTTAACCCTAAGAAACAATCCTAAAACTTAACCCTAAGGATTAACATAATGACTTCACCTTAAGACTTGATCCTAAGACTTCACCTTAAGACTTATCCCTAAGACATAACCCTAAGACTTAAATTTACGACTTTACCATAAGACTTAACCCTAAGACTTATCCCTAAGACATAACCCTAAGACTTAAATTTAGGACTTAACCACAAGACTTAACCCTAAGACTTAATACTAATACTTAACCTAAGACTTAACCCTGAGACTTAACCTTAAGACTTAACCCTAAGATTTAACCTTAAGACTTAACCCTAAGACTTATCCCTGAGACTTAACCCTAAGACTTATCCCCAAACCTTAACCTTAAGACTTATTATTAAGATTTAAATTTAAGACTGAATCTTAAGACATAATACTAAGGCTTAACCTTAAGACTTATCCCTAAGACTTAACCCTGAGAATTTAATATAAGACTGAACCTTAGGATGTAACCCTAAGACTTAACACTATAACTTAACCGAAGACAACACTAAGACTTAAATTTAAGACTAAACTTTTAGACTTAACCCTAAGACGTAAACTTAAGAATTAAACATAAATCTTAACCCTGACACTTAACCCTAAGACGTATCCCAAAGACTTAAATTTAAGACTTAAACCTAAGACTCAAACCCTAGGACTTAAGATTTAACCTTAAGACTTAACACAAAGATTTAACCCTAAGATTTAGATTTATGAGTTAACCTTAAGACTTAATCCTAAGACTTAACACTAAGACTTAACCTTAAGACATAACCATAACACTTAAATCTAAGACTTAACCTTAACACTTAACCGTAAGACATAACCTTAAGATTTAACGCTAAGACTCAAATTTACGTCTTATCCTTAAGGCTTAACCCTAAGACTTAAATTTAGGTCTTAACCTTAACAGTTAACCCTAAGACTTAACCCTGAGACTTAAACCTAATACTTAATCTTAGAGACTTAACCCTTAGACTTAACCTTAAGACTTAACCCTAACACTTATAATTAAGACTTAACCTTGTGACTTAACCTTAAAAACTAAACCTGAGACTTAACCCTAAGACTTAAACTTAAAACTTAACCCTAAGACTTAACCCTATGATTTAAACCTAAGACTTAACTTAAACATAAGACTTAACCCTAAGGCATAACCCTGAGACTTAACCCTACGACTGAACCCTAAGACTAAACCCTAAGACTTAACCTTAAGACTTAACCCTAAGTCTTAACCCTGAGATTAACCGTGAGACTTAACCCAAGGATATATCCCCAAGACTTAAAATTAAGACTTAAACTTATGACATAGCCATAAGAGTTAACCCTGAGATTAAATCTTATGACTTTAACCCTAAGACTTAATATTAATACTTAACCTTAAGACAACACCCTAAGACTTAACCCTAAGACAATAAACCTAAGACGTAACCTTAAATACTTAACTCTAAGTCTTAACCTTAAGACTTAACCCTAAGACATAACTCTAAGACTTAATCTTAAGTCTTAACCTTAAGACCTAACCCTAAGATTTAACCTTAAGACGTGATCTTTAGGACATAACCCTAAGAATTAACCCTAAGACTTAAATTTAATACTTAACCCTAAGACTTAACCCTAAGACTTAATCCTAAGACATAACCCTGAGACTGAAACCTAAGACTTAACCTTAATGCTTAACCCTAAGTCATAACCCTGAGACTTAACATTGAAACTTAGCCTTGAAACTTAACCCTGAGACTTAACCCTAAGCCATATCCCCAAGACTTAACTCTAAGACGTAAACCTAAGACTCAATCCATAAGACTTAACCTTAAGACTTAACCCTAAGTCTCAGCCTTAAGACAGAACCTTACGACTTAACCCTGGGACTTAACCTTGAGACCTTACCTTGAGCCTTAACCCTGAGACTTATCCCTAAGACTTAACCATGAGACTTAACCTTCAGATTTACCGTTAAGTCTTAACTACAAGACTAAACCTTAAAACATAACCTTAAGACTTAACCGTAAGACATAAACCTGAGACTTAACCCTAAGACTTAACTAGAAGACTTAACCCTAAAACTTAACCTTAAGACTTAACCCTAAAAATTAAGCCTAAGACTTAACCCTAAAACTTAACCTTAAGGCTCAACCTTAAGACTTGACGTTAAGACTTAAGTTTAAGACTTAACCTTAATACTTTACCCTAAGACGTAAGCCAAAAACTTAACCCTAAGACTTAACCCTAAAGACTTAACTATAAGACTTAACCCTAAGTCTTAACCTTAAGACCTAACTTTAATATTCAAACTTAACACTTAACCTTAGGAGTTAACCCTTAGACTTAACCTTATAACTTAACCCTAAGACATAACATTAAGAGGTAACCATAAGACTTAACTGTAAGACTTAACCTGACACTTAACATTAAGACTTAACCCTAAGAAACAATCCTAAAACTTAACCCTAAGGATTAACATAATGACTTCACCTTAAGACTTGATCCTAAGACTTCACCTTAAGACTTATCCCTAAGACATAACCCTAAGACTTAAATTTACGACTTAACCATAAGACTTAACCCTAAGACTTATCCCTAAGACATAACCCTAAGACTTAAATTTAGGACTTAACCACAAGACTTAACCCTAAGACTTAATACTAATACTTAACCTAAGACTTAACCCTGAGACTTAACCTTAAGACTTAACCCTAAGATTTAACCTTAAGACTTAACCCTAAGACTTATCCCTGAGACTTAACCCTAAGACTTATCCCCAAACCTTAACCTTAAGACTTATTATTAAGATTTAAATTTAAGACTGAATCTTAAGACATAATACTAAGGCTTAACCTTAAGACTTATCCCTAAGACTTAACCCTGAGAATTTAATATAAGACTGAACCTTAGGATGTAACCCTAAGACTTAACACTATAACTTAACCGAAGACAACACTAAGACTTAAATTTAAGACTAAACTTTTAGACTTAACCCTAAGACGTAAACTTAAGAATTAAACATAAATCTTAACCCTGACACTTAACCCTAAGACGTATCCCAAAGACTTAAATTTAAGACTTAAACCTAAGACTCAAACCCTAGGACTTCAGATTTAACCTTAAGACTTAACACAAAGATTTAACCCTAAGATTTAGATTTATGAGTTAACCTTAAGACTTAATCCTAAGACTTAACACTAAGACTTAACCTTAAGACATAACCATAACACTTAAATCTAAGACTTAACCTTAACACTTAACCGTAAGACATAACCTTAAGATTTAACGCTAAGACTCAAATTTACGTCTTATCCTTAAGGCTTAACCCTAAGACTTAAATTTAGGTCTTAACCTTAACAGTTAACCCTAAGACTTAACCCTGAGACTTAAACCGAAGACTTAACCCTAAGACATAACCCTGAGACTTAACCTTAAGACTTAACCTTAAAACTTAACCCTAGGACTTGAATTTAAGACTTAACCTTAAGACTTATCCCTAAGACTTAACGCTGAGACTTAAACCTAATACTTAATCTTAGAGACTTAACCCTTAGACTTAACCTTAAGACTTAACCCTAACACTTATAATTAAGACTTAACCTTGTGACTTAACCTTAAAAACTAAACCTGAGACTTAACCCTAAGACTTAAACTTAAAACTTAACCCTAAGACTTAACCCTATGATTTAAACCTAAGACTTAACTTAAACATAAGACTTAACCCTAAGGCATAACCCTGAGACTTAACCCTACGACTGAACCCTAAGACTAAACCCTAAGACTTAACCTTAAGACTTAACCCTAAGTCTTAACCCTGAGATTAACCGTGAGACTTAACCCAAGGATATATCCCCAAGACTTAAAATTAAGACTTAAACTTATGACATAGCCATAAGAGTTAACCCTGAGATTAAATCTTATGACTTTAACCCTAAGACTTAATATTAATACTTAACCTTAAGACAACACCCTAAGACTTAACCCTAAGACAATAAACCTAAGACGTAACCTTAAATACTTAACTCTAAGTCTTAACCTTAAGACTTAACCCTAAGACATAACTCTAAGACTTAATCTTAAGTCTTAACCTTAAGACCTAACCCTAAGATTTAACCTTAAGACGTGATCTTTAGGACATAACCCTAAGAATTAACCCTAAGACTTAAATTTAATACTTAACCCTAAGACTTAACCCTAAGACTTAATCCTAAGACATAACCCTGAGACTGAAACCTAAGACTTAACCTTAATGCTTAACCCTAAGTCATAACCCTGAGACTTAACATTGAAACTTAGCCTTGAAACTTAACCCTGAGACTTAACCCTAAGCCATATCCCCAAGACTTACCTCTAAGACGTAAACCTAAGACTCAATCCATAAGACTTAACCTTAAGACTTAACCCTAAGTCTCAGCCTTAAGACAGAACCTTACGACTTAACCCTGGGACTTAACCTTGAGACCTTACCTTGAGCCTTAACCCTGAGACTTATCCCTAAGACTTAACCATGAGACTTAACCTTCAGATTTACCGTTAAGTCTTAACTACAAGACTAAACCTTAAAACATAACCTTAAGACTTAACCGTAAGACATAAACCTGAGACTTAACCCTAAGACTTAACTAGAAGACTTAACCCTAAAACTTAACCTTAAGACTTAACCATAAAAATTAAGCCTAAGACTTAACCCTAAAACTTAACCTTAAGGCTCAACCTTAAGACTTGACGTTAAGACTTAAGTTTAAGACTTAACCTTAATACTTTACCCTAAGACGTAAGCCAAAAACTTAACCCTAAGACTTAACCCTAAAGACTTAACTATAAGACTTAACCCTAAGTCTTAACCTTAAGACCTAACTTTAATATTCAAACTTAACACTTAACCTTAGGAGTTAACCCTTAGACTTAACCTTATAACTTAACCCTAAGACATAACATTAAGAGGTAACCATAAGACTTAACTGTAAGACTTAACCTGACACTTAACATTAAGACTTAACCCTAAGAAACAATCCTAAAACTTAACCCTAAGGATTAACATAATGACTTCACCTTAAGACTTGATCCTAAGACTTCACCTTAAGACTTATCCCTAAGACATAACCCTAAGACTTAAATTTACGACTTAACCATAAGACTTAACCCTAAGACTTATCCCTAAGACATAACCCTAAGACTTAAATTTAGGACTTAACCACAAGACTTAACCCTAAGACTTAATACTAATACTTAACCTAAGACTTAACCCTGAGACTTAACCTTAAGACTTAACCCTAAGATTTAACCTTAAGACTTAACCCTAAGACTTATCCCTGAGACTTAACCCTAAGACTTATCCCTGAGACTTAACCCTAAGACTTATCCCCAAACCTTAACCTTAAGACTTATTATTAAGATTTAAATTTAAGACTGAATCTTAAGACATAATACTAAGGCTTAACCTTAAGACTTATCCCTAAGACTTAACCCTGAGAATTTAATATAAGACTGAACCTTAGGATGTAACCCTAAGACTTAACACTATAACTTAACCGAAGACAACACTAAGACTTAAATTTAAGACTAAACTTTTAGACTTAACCCGAAGACGTAAACTTAAGAATTAAACATAAATCTTAACCCTGACACTTAACCCTAAGACGTATCCCAAAGACTTAAATTTAAGACTTAAACCTAAGACTCAAACCCTAGGACTTCAGATTTAACCTTAAGACTTAACACAAAGATTTAACCCTAAGATTTAGATTTATGAGTTAACCTTAAGACTTAATCCTAAGACTTAACACTAAGACTTAACCTTAAGACATAACCATAACACTTAAATCTAAGACTTAACCTTAACACTTAACCGTAAGACATAACCTTAAGATTTAACGCTAAGACTCAAATTTACGTCTTATCCTTAAGGCTTAACCCTAAGACTTAAATTTAGGTCTTAACCTTAACAGTTAACCCTAAGACTTAACCCTGAGACTTAACCCTAAGACATAACCCTGAGACTTAACCTTAAGACTTAACCTTAAAACTTAACCCTAGGACTTGAATTTAAGACTTAACCTTAAGACTTATCCCTAAGACTTAACCCTGAGACTTAAACCTAATACTTAATCTTAGAGACTTAACCCTTAGACTTAACCTTAAGACTTAACCCTAACACTTATAATTAAGACTTAACCTTGTGACTTAACCTTAAAAACTAAACCTGAGACTTAACCCTAAGACTTAAACTTAAAACTTAACCCTAAGACTTAACCCTATGATTTAAACCTAAGACTTAACTTAAACATAAGACTTAACCCTAAGGCATAACCCTGAGACTTAACCCTACGACTGAACCCTAAGACTAAACCCTAAGACTTAACCTTAAGACTTAACCCTAAGTCTTAACCCTGAGATTAACCGTGAGACTTAACCCAAGGATATATCCCCAAGACTTAAAATTAAGACTTAAACTTATGACATAGCCATAAGAGTTAACCCTGAGATTAAATCTTATGACTTTAACCCTAAGACTTAATATTAATACTTAACCTTAAGACAACACCCTAAGACTTAACCCTAAGACAATAAACCTAAGACGTAACCTTAAATACTTAACTCTAAGTCTTAACCTTAAGACTTAACCCTAAGACATAACTCTAAGACTTAATCTTAAGTCTTAACCTTAAGACCTAACCCTAAGATTTAACCTTAAGACGTGATCTTTAGGACATAACCCTAAGAATTAACCCTAAGACTTAAATTTAATACTTAACCCTAAGACTTAACCCTAAGACTTAATCCTAAGACATAACCCTGAGACTGAAACCTAAGACTTAACCTTAATGCTTAACCCTAAGTCATAACCCTGAGACTTAACATTGAAACTTAGCCTTGAAACTTAACCCTGAGACTTAACCCTAAGCCATATCCCCAAGACTTAACTCTAAGACGTAAACCTAAGACTCAATCCATAAGACTTAACCTTAAGACTTAACCCTAAGTCTCAGCCTTAAGACAGAACCTTACGACTTAACCCTGGGACTTAACCTTGAGACCTTACCTTGAGCCTTAACCCTGAGACTTATCCCTAAGACTTAACCATGAGACTTAACCTTCAGATTTACCGTTAAGTCTTAACTACAAGACTAAACCTTAAAACATAACCTTAAGACTTAACCGTAAGACATAAACCTGAGACTTAACCCTAAGACTTAACTAGAAGACTTAACCCTAAAACTTAACCTTAAGACTTAACCATAAAAATTAAGCCTAAGACTTAACCCTAAAACTTAACCTTAAGGCTCAACCTTAAGACTTGACGTTAAGACTTAAGTTTAAGACTTAACCTTAATACTTTACCCTAAGACGTAAGCCAAAAACTTAACCCTAAGACTTAACCCTAAAGACTTAACTATAAGACTTAACCCTAAGTCTTAACCTTAAGACCTAACTTTAATATTCAAACTTAACACTTAACCTTAGGAGTTAACCCTTAGACTTAACCTTATAACTTAACCCTAAGACATAACATTAAGAGGTAACCATAAGACTTAACTGTAAGACTTAACCTGACACTTAACATTAAGACTTAACCCTAAGAAACAATCCTAAAACTTAACCCTAAGGATTAACATAATGACTTCACCTTAAGACTTGATCCTAAGACTTCACCTTAAGACTTATCCCTAAGACATAACCCTAAGACTTAAATTTACGACTTAACCATAAGACTTAACCCTAAGACTTATCCCTAAGACATAACCCTAAGACTTAAATTTAGGACTTAACCACAAGACTTAACCCTAAGACTTAATACTAATACTTAACCTAAGACTTAACCCTGAGACTGAACCTTAAGACTTAACCCTAAGATTTAACCTTAAGACTTAACCCTAAGACTTATCCCTGAGACTTAACCCTAAGACTTATCCCTGAGACTTAACCCTAAGACTTATCCCCAAACCTTAACCTTAAGACTTATTATTAAGATTTAAATTTAAGACTGAATCTTAAGACATAATACTAAGGCTTAACCTTAAGACTTATCCCTAAGACTTAACCCTGAGAATTTAATATAAGACTGAACCTTAGGATGTAACCCTAAGACTTAACACTATAACTTAACCGAAGACAACACTAAGACTTAAATTTAAGACTAAACTTTTAGACTTAACCCTAAGACGTAAACTTAAGAATTAAACATAAATCTTAACCCTGACACTTAACCCTAAGACGTATCCCAAAGACTTAAATTTAAGACTTAAACCTAAGACTCAAACCCTAGGACTTCAGATTTAACCTTAAGACTTAACACAAAGATTTAACCCTAAGATTTAGATTTATGAGTTAACCTTAAGACTTAATCCTAAGACTTAACACTAAGACTTAACCTTAAGACATAACCATAACACTTAAATCTAAGACTTAACCTTAACACTTAACCGTAAGACATAACCTTAAGATTTAACGCTAAGACTCAAATTTACGTCTTATCCTTAAGGCTTAACCCTAAGACTTAAATTTAGGTCTTAACCTTAACAGTTAACCCTAAGACTTAACCCTGAGACTTAAACCTAAGACTTAACCCTAAGACATAACCCTGAGACTTAACCTTAAGACTTAACCTTAAAACTTAACCCTAGGACTTGAATTTAAGACTTAACCTTAAGACTTATCCCTAAGACTTAACGCTGAGACTTAAACCTAATACTTAATCTTAGAGACTTAACCCTTAGACTTAACCTTAAGACTTAACCCTAACACTTATAATTAAGACTTAACCTTGTGACTTAACCTTAAAAACTAAACCTGAGACTTAACCCTAAGACTTAAACTTAAAACTTAACCCTAAGACTTAACCCTATGATTTAAACCTAAGACTTAACTTAAACATAAGACTTAACCCTAAGGCATAACCCTGAGACTTAACCCTACGACTGAACCCTAAGACTAAACCCTAAGACTTAACCTTAAGACTTAACCCTAAGTCTTAACCCTGAGATTAACCGTGAGACTTAACCCAAGGATTTATCCCCAAGACTTAAAATTAAGACTTAAACTTATGACATAGCCATAAGAGTTAACCCTGAGATTAAATCTTATGACTTTAACCCTAAGACTTAATATTAATACTTAACCTTAAGACAACACCCTAAGACTTAACCCTAAGACAATAAACCTAAGACGTAACCTTAAATACTTAACTCTAAGTCTTAACCTTAAGACTTAACCCTAAGACATAACTCTAAGACTTAATCTTAAGTCTTAACCTTAAGACCTAACCCTAAGATTTAACCTTAAGACGTGATCTTTAGGACATAACCCTAAGAATTAACCCTAAGACTTAAATTTAATACTTAACCCTAAGACTTAACCCTAAGACTTAATCCTAAGACATAACCCTGAGACTGAAACCTAAGACTTAACCTTAATGCTTAACCCTAAGTCATAACCCTGAGACTTAACATTGAAACTTAGCCTTGAAACTTAACCCTGAGACTTAACCCTAAGCCATATCCCCAAGACTTACCTCTAAGACGTAAACCTAAGACTCAATCCATAAGACTTAACCTTAAGACTTAACCCTAAGTCTCAGCCTTAAGACAGAACCTTACGACTTAACCCTGGGACTTAACCTTGAGACCTTACCTTGAGCCTTAACCCTGAGACTTATCCCTAAGACTTAACCATGAGACTTAACCTTCAGATTTACCGTTAAGTCTTAACTACAAGACTAAACCTTAAAACATAACCTTAAGACTTAACCGTAAGACATAAACCTGAGACTTAACCCTAAGACTTAACTAGAAGACTTAACCCTAAAACTTAACCTTAAGACTTAACCATAAAAATTAAGCCTAAGACTTAACCCTAAAACTTAACCTTAAGGCTCAACCTTAAGACTTGACGTTAAGACTTAAGTTTAAGACTTAACCTTAATACTTTACCCTAAGACGTAAGCCAAAAACTTAACCCTAAGACTTAACCCTAAAGACTTAACTATAAGACTTAACCCTAAGTCTTAACCTTAAGACCTAACTTTAATATTCAAACTTAACACTTAACCTTAGGAGTTAACCCTTAGACTTAACCTTATAACTTAACCCTAAGACATAACATTAAGAGGTAACCATAAGACTTAACTGTAAGACTTAACCTGACACTTAACATTAAGACTTAACCCTAAGAAACAATCCTAAAACTTAACCCTAAGGATTAACATAATGACTTCACCTTAAGACTTGATCCTAAGACTTCACCTTAAGACTTATCCCTAAGACATAACCCTAAGACTTAAATTTACGACTTAACCATAAGACTTAACCCTAAGACTTATCCCTAAGACATAACCCTAAGACTTAAATTTAGGACTTAACCACAAGACTTAACCCTAAGACTTAATACTAATACTTAACCTAAGACTTAACCCTGAGACTTAACCTTAAGACTTAACCCTAAGATTTAACCTTAAGACTTAACCCTAAGACTTATCCCTGAGACTTAACCCTAAGACTTATCCCTGAGACTTAACCCTAAGACTTATCCCCAAACCTTAACCTTAAGACTTATTATTAAGATTTAAATTTAAGACTGAATCTTAAGACATAATACTAAGGCTTAACCTTAAGACTTATCCCTAAGACTTAACCCTGAGAATTTAATATAAGACTGAACCTTAGGATGTAACCCTAAGACTTAACACTATAACTTAACCGAAGACAACACTAAGACTTAAATTTAAGACTAAACTTTTAGACTTAACCCTAAGACGTAAACTTAAGAATTAAACATAAATCTTAACCCTGACACTTAACCCTAAGACGTATCCCAAAGACTTAAATTTAAGACTTAAACCTAAGACTCAAACCCTAGGACTTCAGATTTAACCTTAAGACTTAACACAAAGATTTAACCCTAAGATTTAGATTTATGAGTTGACCTTAAGACTTAATCCTAAGACTTAACACTAAGACTTAACCTTAAGACATAACCATAACACTTAAATCTAAGACTTAACCTTAACACTTAACCGTAAGACATAACCTTAAGATTTAACGCTAAGACTCAAATTTACGTCTTATCCTTAAGGCTTAACCCTAAGACTTAAATTTAGGTCTTAACCTTAACAGTTAACCCTAAGACTTAACCCTGAGACTTAAACCTAAGACTTAACCCTAAGACATAACCCTGAGACTTAACCTTAAGACTTAACCTTAAAACTTAACCCTAGGACTTGAATTTAAGACTTAACCTTAAGACTTATCCCTAAGACTTAACCCTGAGACTTAAACCTAATACTTAATCTTAGAGACTTAACCCTTAGACTTAACCTTAAGACTTAACCCTAACACTTATAATTAAGACTTAACCTTGTGACTTAACCTTAAAAACTAAACCTGAGACTTAACCCTAAGACTTAAACTTAAAACTTAACCCTAAGACTTAACCCTATGATTTAAACCTAAGACTTAACTTAAACATAAGACTTAACCCTAAGGCATAACCCTGAGACTTAACCCTACGACTGAACCCTAAGACTAAACCCTAAGACTTAACCTTAAGACTTAACCCTAAGTCTTAACCCTGAGATTAACCGTGAGACTTAACCCAAGGATTTATCCCCAAGACTTAAAATTAAGACTTAAACTTATGACATAGCCATAAGAGTTAACCCTGAGATTAAATCTTATGACTTTAACCCTAAGACTTAATATTAATACTTAACCTTAAGACAACACCCTAAGACTTAACCCTAAGACAATAAACCTAAGACGTAACCTTAAATACTTAACTCTAAGTCTTAACCTTAAGACTTAACCCTAAGACATAACTCTAAGACTTAATCTTAAGTCTTAACCTTAAGACCTAACCCTAAGATTTAACCTTAAGACGTGATCTTTAGGACATAACCCTAAGAATTAACCCTAAGACTTAAATTTAATACTTAACCCTAAGACTTAACCCTAAGACTTAATCCTAAGACATAACCCTGAGACTGAAACCTAAGACTTAACCTTAATGCTTAACCCTAAGTCATAACCCTGAGACTTAACATTGAAACTTAGCCTTGAAACTTAACCCTGAGACTTAACCCTAAGACTTATCCCCAAGACTTAACTCTAAGACGTAAACCTAAGACTCAATCCATAAGACTTAACCTTAAGACTTAACCCTAAGTCTCAGCCTTAAGACAGAACCTTACGACTTAACCCTGGGACTTAACCTTGAGCCTTAACCCTGAGACTTATCCCTAAGACTTAACCATGAGACTTAACCTTCAGATTTACCGTTAAGTCTTAACTACAAGACTAAACCTTAAAACATAACCTTAAGACTTAACCGTAAGACATAAACCTGAGACTTAACCCTAAGACTTAACTAGAAGACTTAACCCTAAAACTTAACCTTAAGACTTAACCATAAAAATTAAGCCTAAGACTTAACCCTAAAACTTAACCTTAAGGCTCAACCTTAAGACTTGACGTTAAGACTTAAGTTTAAGACTTAACCTTAATACTTTACCCTAAGACGTAAGCCAAAAACTTAACCCTAAGACTTAACCCTAAAGACTTAACTATAAGACTTAACCCTAAGTCTTAACCTTAAGACCTAACTTTAATATTCAAACTTAACACTTAACCTTAGGAGTTAACCCTTAGACTTAACCTTATAACTTAACCCTAAGACATAACATTAAGAGGTAACCATAAGACTTAACTGTAAGACTTAACCTGACACTTAACATTAAGACTTAACCCTAAGAAACAATCCTAAAACTTAACCCTAAGGATTAACATAATGACTTCACCTTAAGACTTGATCCTAAGACTTCACCTTAAGACTTATCCCTAAGACATAACCCTAAGACTTAAATTTACGACTTAACCATAAGACTTAACCCTAAGACTTATCCCTAAGACATAACCCTAAGACTTAAATTTAGGACTTAACCACAAGACTTAACCCTAAGACTTAATACTAATACTTAACCTAAGACTTAACCCTGAGACTTAACCTTAAGACTTAACCCTAAGATTTAACCTTAAGACTTAACCCTAAGACTTATCCCTGAGACTTAACCCTAAGACTTATCCCTGAGACTTAACCCTAAGACTTATCCCCAAACCTTAACCTTAAGACTTATTATTAAGATTTAAATTTAAGACTGAATCTTAAGACATAATACTAAGGCTTAACCTTAAGACTTATCCCTAAGACTTAACCCTGAGAATTTAATATAAGACTGAACCTTAGGATGTAACCCTAAGACTTAACACTATAACTTAACCGAAGACAACACTAAGACTTAAATTTAAGACTAAACTTTTAGACTTAACCCTAAGACGTAAACTTAAGAATTAAACATAAATCTTAACCCTGACACTTAACCCTAAGACGTATCCCAAAGACTTAAATTTAAGACTTAAACCTAAGACTCAAACCCTAGGACTTAAGATTTAACCTTAAGACTTAACACAAAGATTTAACCCTAAGATTTAGATTTATGAGTTAACCTTAAGACTTAATCCTAAGACTTAACACTAAGACTTAACCTTAAGACATAACCATAACACTTAAATCTAAGACTTAACCTTAACACTTAACCGTAAGACATAACCTTAAGATTTAACGCTAAGACTCAAATTTACGTCTTATCCTTAAGGCTTAACCCTAAGACTTAAATTTAGGTCTTAACCTTAACAGTTAACCCTAAGACTTAACCCTGAGACTTAAACCTAAGACTTAACCCTAAGACATAACCCTGAGACTTAACCTTAAAACTTAACCCTAGGACTTGAATTTAAGACTTAACCTTAAAACTTAACCCTAGGACTTGAATTTAAGACTTAACCTTAAGACTTATCCCTAAGACTTAACGCTGAGACTTAAACCTAATACTTAATCTTAGAGACTTAACCCTTAGACTTAACCTTAAGACTTAACCCTAACACTTATAATTAAGACTTAACCTTGTGACTTAACCTTAAAAACTAAACCTGAGACTTAACCCTAAGACTTAAACTTAAAACTTAACCCTAAGACTTAACCCTATGATTTAAACCTAAGACTTAACTTAAACATAAGACTTAACCCTAAGGCATAACCCTGAGACTTAACCCTACGACTGAACCCTAAGACTAAACCCTAAGACTTAACCTTAAGACTTAACCCTAAGTCTTAACCCTGAGATTAACCGTGAGACTTAACCCAAGGATTTATCCCCAAGACTTAAAATTAAGACTTAAACTTATGACATAGCCATAAGAGTTAACCCTGAGATTAAATCTTATGACTTTAACCCTAAGACTTAATATTAATACTTAACCTTAAGACAACACCCTAAGACTTAACCCTAAGACAATAAACCTAAGACGTAACCTTAAATACTTAACTCTAAGTCTTAACCTTAAGACTTAACCCTAAGACATAACTCTAAGACTTAATCTTAAGTCTTAACCTTAAGACCTAACCCTAAGATTTAACCTTAAGACGTGATCTTTAGGACATAACCCTAAGAATTAACCCTAAGACTTAAATTTAATACTTAACCCTAAGACTTAATCCTAAGACATAACCCTGAGACTGAAACCTAAGACTTAACCTTAATGCTTAACCCTAAGTCATAACCCTGAGACTTAACATTGAAACTTAGCCTTGAAACTTAACCCTGAGACTTAACCCTAAGCCATATCCCCAAGACTTAACTCTAAGACGTAAACCTAAGACTCAATCCATAAGACTTAACCTTAAGACTTAACCCTAAGTCTCAGCCTTAAGACAGAACCTTACGACTTAACCCTGGGACTTAACCTTGAGACCTTACCTTGAGCCTTAACCCTGAGACTTATCCCTAAGACTTAACCATGAGACTTAACCTTCAGATTTACCGTTAAGTCTTAACTACAAGACTAAACCTTAAAACATAACCTTAAGACTTAACCGTAAGACATAAACCTGAGACTTAACCCTAAGACTTAACTAGAAGACTTAACCCTAAAACTTAACCTTAAGACTTAACCCTAAAAATTAAGCCTAAGACTTAACCCTAAAACTTAACCTTAAGGCTCAACCTTAAGACTTGACGTTAAGACTTAAGTTTAAGACTTAACCTTAATACTTTACCCTAAGACGTAAGCCAAAAACTTAACCCTAAGACTTAACCCTAAAGACTTAACTATAAGACTTAACCCTAAGTCTTAACCTTAAGACCTAACTTTAATATTCAAACTTAACACTTAACCTTAGGAGTTAACCCTTAGACTTAACCTTATAACTTAACCCTAAGACATAACATTAAGAGGTAACCATAAGACTTAACTGTAAGACTTAACCTGACACTTAACATTAAGACTTAACCCTAAGAAACAATCCTAAAACTTAACCCTAAGGATTAACATAATGACTTCACCTTAAGACTTGATCCTAAGACTTCACCTTAAGACTTATCCCTAAGACATAACCCTAAGACTTAAATTTACGACTTAACCATAAGACTTAACCCTAAGACTTATCCCTAAGACATAACCCTAAGACTTAAATTTAGGACTTAACCACAAGACTTAACCCTAAGACTTAATACTAATACTTAACCTAAGACTTAACCCTGAGACTTAACCTTAAGACTTAACCCTAAGATTTAACCTTAAGACTTAACCCTAAGACTTATCCCTGAGACTTAACCCTAAGACTTATCCCTGAGACTTAACCCTAAGACTTATCCCCAAACCTTAACCTTAAGACTTATTATTAAGATTTAAATTTAAGACTGAATCTTAAGACATAATACTAAGGCTTAACCTTAAGACTTATCCCTAAGACTTAACCCTGAGAATTTAATATAAGACTGAACCTTAGGATGTAACCCTAAGACTTAACACTATAACTTAACCGAAGACAACACTAAGACTTAAATTTAAGACTAAACTTTTAGACTTAACCCTAAGACGTAAACTTAAGAATTAAACATAAATCTTAACCCTGACACTTAACCCTAAGACGTATCCCAAAGACTTAAATTTAAGACTTAAACCTAAGACTCAAACCCTAGGACTTAAGATTTAACCTTAAGACTTAACACAAAGATTTAACCCTAAGATTTAGATTTATGAGTTAACCTTAAGACTTAATCCTAAGACTTAACACTAAGACTTAACCTTAAGACATAACCATAACACTTAAATCTAAGACTTAACCTTAACACTTAACCGTAAGACATAACCTTAAGATTTAACGCTAAGACTCAAATTTACGTCTTATCCTTAAGGCTTAACCCTAAGACTTAAATTTAGGTCTTAACCTTAACAGTTAACCCTAAGACTTAACCCTGAGACTTAAACCTAAGACTTAACCCTAAGACATAACCCTGAGACTTAACCTTAAGACTTAACCTTAAAACTTAACCCTAGGACTTGAATTTAAGACTTAACCTTAAGACTTATCCCTAAGACTTAACGCTGAGACTTAAACCTAATACTTAATCTTAGAGACTTAACCCTTAGACTTAACCTTAAGACTTAACCCTAACACTTATAATTAAGACTTAACCTTGTGACTTAACCTTAAAAACTAAACCTGAGACTTAACCCTAAGACTTAAACTTAAAACTTAACCCTAAGACTTAACCCTATGATTTAAACCTAAGACTTAACTTAAACATAAGACTTAACCCTAAGGCATAACCCTGAGACTTAACCCTACGACTGAACCCTAAGACTAAACCCTAAGACTTAACCTTAAGACTTAACCCTAAGTCTTAACCCTGAGATTAACCGTGAGACTTAACCCAAGGATTTATCCCCAAGACTTAAAATTAAGACTTAAACTTATGACATAACCATAAGAGTTAACCCTGAGATTAAATCTTATGACTTTAACCCTAAGACTTAATATTAATACTTAACCTTAAGACAACACCCTAAGACTTAACCCTAAGACAATAAACCTAAGACGTAACCTTAAATACTTAACTCTAAGTCTTAACCTTAAGACTTAACCCTAAGACATAACTCTAAGACTTAATCTTAAGTCTTAACCTTAAGACCTAACCCTAAGATTTAACCTTAAGACGTGATCTTTAGGACATAACCCTAAGAATTAACCCTAAGACTTAAATTTAATACTTAACCCTAAGACTTAACCCTAAGACATAACCCTGAGACTGAAACCTAAGACTTAACCTTAATGCTTAACCCTAAGTCATAACCCTGAGACTTAACATTGAAACTTAGCCTTGAAACTTAACCCTGAGACTTAACCCTAAGCCATATCCCCAAGACTTAACTCTAAGACGTAAACCTAAGACTCAATCCATAAGACTTAACCTTAAGACTTAACCCTAAGTCTCAGCCTTAAGACAGAACCTTACGACTTAACCCTGGGACTTAACCTTGAGACCTTACCTTGAGCCTTAACCCTGAGACTTATCCCTAAGACTTAACCATGAGACTTAACCTTCAGATTTACCGTTAAGTCTTAACTACAAGACTAAACCTTAAAACATAACCTTAAGACTTAACCGTAAGACATAAACCTGAGACTTAACCCTAAGACTTAACTAGAAGACTTAACCCTAAAACTTAACCTTAAGACTTAACCCTAAAAATTAAGCCTAAGACTTAACCCTAAAACTTAACCTTAAGGCTCAACCTTAAGACTTGACGTTAAGACTTAAGTTTAAGACTTAACCTTAATACTTTACCCTAAGACGTAAGCCAAAAACTTAACCCTAAGACTTAACCCTAAAGACTTAACTATAAGACTTAACCCTAAGTCTTAACCTTAAGACCTAACTTTAATATTCAAACTTAACACTTAACCTTAGGAGTTAACCCTTAGACTTAACCTTATAACTTAACCCTAAGACATAACATTAAGAGGTAACCATAAGACTTAACTGTAAGACTTAACCTGACACTTAACATTAAGACTTAACCCTAAGAAACAATCCTAAAACTTAACCCTAAGGATTAACATAATGACTTCACCTTAAGACTTGATCCTAAGACTTCACCTTAAGACTTATCCCTAAGACATAACCCTAAGACTTAAATTTACGACTTAACCATAAGACTTAACCCTAAGACTTATCCCTAAGACATAACCCTAAGACTTAAATTTAGGACTTAACCACAAGACTTAACCCTAAGACTTAATACTAATACTTAACCTAAGACTTAACCCTGAGACTTAACCTTAAGACTTAACCCTAAGATTTAACCTTAAGACTTAACCCTAAGACTTATCCCTGAGACTTAACCCTAAGACTTATCCCTGAGACTTAACCCTAAGACTTATCCCCAAACCTTAACCTTAAGACTTATTATTAAGATTTAAATTTAAGACTGAATCTTAAGACATAATACTAAGGCTTAACCTTAAGACTTATCCCTAAGACTTAACCCTGAGAATTTAATATAAGACTGAACCTTAGGATGTAACCCTAAGACTTAACACTATAACTTAACCGAAGACAACACTAAGACTTAAATTTAAGACTAAACTTTTAGACTTAACCCTAAGACGTAAACTTAAGAATTAAACATAAATCTTAACCCTGACACTTAACCCTAAGACGTATCCCAAAGACTTAAATTTAAGACTTAAACCTAAGACTCAAACCCTAGGACTTCAGATTTAACCTTAAGACTTAACACAAAGATTTAACCCTAAGATTTAGATTTATGAGTTAACCTTAAGACTTAATCCTAAGACTTAACACTAAGACTTAACCTTAAGACATAACCATAACACTTAAATCTAAGACTTAACCTTAACACTTAACCGTAAGACATAACCTTAAGATTTAACGCTAAGACTCAAATTTACGTCTTATCCTTAAGGCTTAACCCTAAGACTTAAATTTAGGTCTTAACCTTAACAGTTAACCCTAAGACTTAACCCTGAGACTTAAACCTAAGACATAACCCTGAGACTTAACCTTAAAACTTAACCCTAGGACTTGAATTTAAGACTTAACCTTAAGACTTATCCCTAAGACTTAACCCTGAGAGTTAAACCTAATACTTAATCTTAGAGACTTAACCCTTAGACTTAACCTTAAGACTTAACCCTAACACTTATAATTAAGACTTAACCTTGTGACTTAACCTTAAAAACTAAACCTGAGACTTAACCCTAAGACTTAAACTTAAAACTTAACCCTAAGACTTAACCCTATGATTTAAACCTAAGACTTAACTTAAACATAAGACTTAACCCTAAGGCATAACCCTGAGACTTAACCCTACGACTGAACCCTAAGACTAAACCCTAAGACTTAACCTTAAGACTTAACCCTAAGTCTTAACCCTGAGATTAACCGTGAGACTTAACCCAAGGATTTATCCCCAAGACTTAAAATTAAGACTTAAACTTATGACATAGCCATAAGAGTTAACCCTGAGATTAAATCTTATGACTTTAACCCTAAGACTTAATATTAATACTTAACCTTAAGACAACACCCTAAGACTTAACCCTAAGACAATAAACCTAAGACGTAACCTTAAATACTTAACTCTAAGTCTTAACCTTAAGACTTAACCCTAAGACATAACTCTAAGACTTAATCTTAAGTCTTAACCTTAAGACCTAACCCTAAGATTTAACCTTAAGACGTGATCTTTAGGACATAACCCTAAGAATTAACCCTAAGACTTAAATTTAATACTTAACCCTAAGACTTAACCCTAAGACTTAATCCTAAGACATAACCCTGAGACTGAAACCTAAGACTTAACCTTAATGCTTAACCCTAAGTCATAACCCTGAGACTTAACATTGAAACTTAGCCTTGAAACTTAACCCTGAGACTTAACCCTAAGACTTATCCCCAAGACTTAACCCTTCAGACTTAAACTACAGACTTAGCCTTTAAGACTTAACACTGACTCAACCTTAAGATTCAACCTTAAGTCTTAACACTGAGATTAACCTTGAGACTTAAACATGAGACTAAACCATAAGACTTGACCATAAGACTTAAGACTTTAACTTAAGACTTAACCCGGAGATTTAATCTTAAAACTTTAACCATACGACTTAACCCTAGGAATTAACCTTAAAACTTAACCCTAAGACTTCACCATAAATTTAAACCTAAGCCTGAACCATAAGACTTAACCTTAATACATATCCCTAAGACTTAACCCTAAGAGATAACCCTGAATCTTGACCCTAAGTCTTAACCTTAGAGACTTAACTCTAAGACTGAACCTTAAGACATACCCCTGAGGCTTAACATTGAGCCTTATACTTGAGACTTTACCATAACACTTAACACTGAGATTAAATCTTAAGACGTTAACATTAAGACATAACTCTAAGACTTAACCCTGTCTTAACCTTAAAACTTAACCCTGAGATTTAACACAAAAACTTAACCCTAAGACTTATCCCTAAGACTTAAACCTTAAGATTTAACCGTAAGTCCTATTCTTAAGACGTATGCCCTATAGAATATTTCCCCATCTCAACCCAGAAAGCAGGTAGAACAAAGTTTGTGGTGTCTTTCAGCTGCCTACCGGGGCAGTGTGAGAACTACCAACAGAACTCCTTTCTGGCACCTTCTCCGGTGGAGTTGTGCATGGAGTAGGCGTTGGGAATGTTTGTCTCCAGCCTAGTCCAAAAGACAGCGGTTCCCCATCTCAGCCCAGAAAGCAGGTAGAACAAATTTTACTGGTGCCTTTCTGCTGCCTACGGGGCAGTCTGAGAACTACCATGCGAACGCCTTTCTGGCACCTTCTCCGGTGCAGTTGTGCATGGGGAGTGTTTGGAACATTCTGTCACCAGCCGAGTCCAAAAGTCAGCTGTTCCCCATCTCAGCCCCGAAAGCAGGTAGAACAAGTTTAAGGTGCCTTTTTGCTGCCTACCGGAGCAGTGTGAGAACTACCTACAGAACTCCTTTTTGGCACCTTCCCCGGTGGACTTGTGCATGGGGTATGCATTGGGAATGTTTGTCACCAGCCGAGTCTAAAATTCAGATGTTCTCCATCTCAGCCCCGAAAGCAGGTAGAACAAGTTTAATGGTGCCTTTCTGCTGCCTACCGGGGTAGTGTAAAAACTACCTACAGAACTCGTTTCTGGCACCTTCCCCGGTGGAGTTGAGCAAGGGGTGGGTTTGGAACATGTTGTCACCAGCCGAGACCAAAATTCAGCCGTTCCCCATCTCAGCCCCGAAAGCAGGTAGAACAAGTTTTCTGGTGCCTTTCTGCTGCCTTCCGGCGTAGTGTAAAAACTACCAAGAGAACTCGTTTTTGGAAACTTCCCCGGTGCAGTTGTGCACGGGGTATTTTTGGAACATGTTGTCATCAGCCGAGTCCAAAAGTCAGCGGTTCCCCATCTCAGCCCCGAAAGCAGGTAGCCCTACTTTAATGGTGCCTTTCAGCTGCCTACCGGGGTAGTGTAAAAAATACCAAGAGAACGCCTTTCTGGCACCTTCCCCGGTGGACTTGTGCATCGGGTGTGCCTTGCAGCAGTTTGTCACCAGCCGAGTCCAAATTCAGCGGTTCCCCATCTCAGCCCAAAAAGTAGGTAGCCCTACTTTTGTACTGCCTTTCAGCTGCCTACGGGGCAGTCTGATAACTACCAACAGAACTCCTTTCTGGAAACTTCCCCGGTGCAGTTGTGCACGGGGTTTTTTTGGAACATGTTGTCATCAGCCGTGTCCAAAATTCAGCAGTTCCCCATCTCAGCCCCGAAAGCAGGTAGAACAAGTTTAATGGTGCCTTTCAGCTGGCTTCCGGGGTAGTGTAAAAAATACAAACAAAACTCCTTTCTGGCACCTTCCCCGGTCGAGTTGTGCAAGGGGTGGGTTTGGAACATTTTGTCACCAGCCGAGACCAAAATTCAGCCGTTCCCCATCTCAGCCGAGGAAGCAGGTAGAACAAGTTTTCTGGTGCCTTTCTGCTGCCTTCCGGCGTAGTGTAAAAAGTACCGAAAGAATTCCTTTCTGGCACCTTCCCCGGTGGTGTTGTGCATGGGGTGGATTTGGATCATGTTGTCACCAGCCGAGACCAAAATTCAGCCGTTCCCCATCTCAGCCCCGAAAGCAGGTAGAAGAAGTTTTTTGGTGCCTTTCATGTTCCTACCGGGGTGGTGTGAGAACTACCAAGAGAACTCCTTTCTGGCACCTTCTCCGGTGGAGTTGTGCATGGGGTGTGTTTGCCACATTTTGTCGCCAGCCGTGTCCAAAAGTCAGTGGTTCCACATCTCAGCCCCGAAAGCAGGTAGCCCTACTTTTGTGCTGCCTTTCAGCTGCCTACCGGGGCAGTGTAAGAACTACCTACAGAACTCCTTTCTGGCACCTTCCCCGGTGCAGTTGTGCACGAGGTGTTTTTGGAACATGTTATCACCTGTCGAGTCCAATATTCAGCGGTTCCCCATCTCAGCCCCGAAAGCAGGTAGAAGAAGTTTAATGGTGCCTTTCAGCTGCCTACCGGGGTAGTCTAAAAACTACCAAGAGAAATCGTTTCTAGCACCTTCCCCGGTGGAGTTCTGAAAGGGGTGTGTTTGGAAGATTCTGTCACCTGTCGAGACCAAAATGGAGCAGTTCCCCATCTCAGCCCAGAAAGCAGGTAGAACAAGTTTTCTGGTGCCTTTAAGCTGCCTACCGGGGTAGTGTAAAAACTACAAAGAACTCCTTTCTGGCACCTTCCCCGGTGGTCTTGTGCATGGGGTATTTTTGGAGCATGCTGTCACCTGTCGAGTCCGAAAGTCAGCTGTTCCCCATCTCAGCCCCGAAAGCACGTAGAAGAAGTTTTCTGGGGCCTTTTTGCTGCCTACCGGGGCAGTGTGAGAACTACCTACAATACTCCTTTCTGGCACCTTTCCCGGTGGACTTGTGCATCGGGTGTGCCTTGCAACAGTTTGTCTCCAGCCGAGTCCAAAAGTCAGCTGTTCCCCATCTCAGCCGAGAAAGCAGGTAGAACAAGTTTTCTGGTGCCTTTCAGCTGTCTACCGGGGTAGTGTAAAAACTACCATGAGAAATCGTTTCTGGCACCTTCCCCGGTGCAGTTGTGCACGGCGTATTTTTGGAACATGTTGTCATCAGCGGAGTCCAAAATTCAGCAGTTCCCCATCTCAGCCCCGAAAGCAGGTAGAACAAGTTTAATGGTGCCTTTCAGCTGGCTTCCGGGGTAGTGTAAAAAATACAAACAAAACTCCTTTCTGGCACCTTCCCCGGTCGAGTTGTGCAAGGGGTGGGTTTGGAACATTTTGTCACCAGCCGAGACCAAAATTCAGCCGTTCCCCATCTCAGCCGAGGAAGCAGGTAGAACAAGTTTTCTGGTGCCTTTCTGCTGCCTTCCGGCGTAGTGTAAAAAGTACCGAAAGAATTCCTTTCTGGCACCTTCCCCGGTGGAGTTGTGCATGGGCTATGTTTGGAACATGTTGTCACCAGCTGAGTCCGAAAGTCAGCGGTTCCCCATCTCAGCCCAGAAAGCAGGTAGCCCTACTTTTGTGCTGCCTTTCAGCTGCCTACCGGGGCAGTGTGAGAACTACCAACAGAACTCCTTTCTGGCACCTTCCCCGGTGGAGTTGTGCATGGGGTGTATTTGGATCATGTTGTCACCAGCCGTGTCCAAAATTCAGCCTTTCCCCATCTCAGCCCCGAAAGCAGGTAGAAGAATTTTTTTGGTGCCTTTCATGTTCCTACCGGGGTGGTGTGAGAACTACCAAGAGAACTCCTTTCTGGCACCTTCCCCGGTGGAGTTGTGCATGGGGTGTGCCTTGCAACAGTTTGTCACCAGCCGAGTCCAAATTCAGCGGTTCCCCATCTCAGCCCAAAAAGCAGGTAGCCCTACTTTTGTGCTGCCTTTCAGCTGCCTACGGGGCAGTCTGATAACTACCAACAGAACTCCTTTCTGGAAACTTCCCCGGTGCAGTTGTGCACGGGGTATTTTTGGAACATGTTGTCATCAGCCGTGTCCAAAATTCAGCAGTTCCCCATCTCAGCCCCGAAAGCAGGTAGAACAAGTTTAATGGTGCCTTTCAGCTGGCTTCCGGGGTAGTGTAAAAAATACAAACAAAACTCCTTTCTGGCACCTTCCCCGGTGGAGTTGTGCATGGGGTGGATTTGGATCATGTTGTCACCAGCCGAGACCAAAATTCAGCCGTTCCCCATCTCAGCCCCGAAAGCAGGTAGAACAAGTTTTCTGGTGCCTTTCAGCTGTCTACCGGGGTAGTGTAAAAAGTACCAACAGAACTCCTTTCTGGCACCTTCCCCGGTGCAGTTGTGCATGGGGTGTGCCTTGCAACAATTTGTCTTCAGCCGAGTCCAAAATTCAGCGGTTCCCCATCTCAGCCCCGAAAGCAGGTAGAACAAGTTTACTTGTGCCTTTTTGCTGCCTACCGGAGCAGTGTGAGAACTACCAACAGAACTCTTGTCTGGCACCTTCTCCGGTGGAGTTGTGCACGGGGTGGGTTTGGAACATTCTGTCACCAGCCGAGTCCAAAATTCAGCGGTTCCTCATCTCAGCCGAGGAAGCAGGTAGCCCTACTTTTGTGGTGCCTTTCAGCTGCCTACCGGGACAGTGTGACAACTACCTAGAGAACTCCTTTCTGGCACCTTCCCCGGTGCAGTTGTGCATGGGGTATGCATTGGGAATGTTTGTCACCAGCCGAGTCTAAAATTCAGAAGTTCTCCATCTCAGCCCCGAAAGCAGGTAGAAGAAGTTTACTGGTGCCTTTCAGCTGTCTACCAAGGTAGTGTAAAAACTACCTACAGAACTCGTTTCTGGCACCTTCCCCGGTGGAGTTGAGCAAGGGGTGGGTTTGGAACATTTTGTCACCAGCCGAGACCAAAATTCAGCCGTTCCCCATCTCAGCCCCGAAAGCAGGTAGAACAAGTTTTCTGGTGCCTTTCTGCTGCCTTCCGGCGTAGTGTAAAAACTACCAAGAGAACTCGTTTTTGGAAACTTCCCCGGTGCAGTTGTGCACGGGGTATTTTTGGAACATGTTGTCATCAGCCGAGTCCAAAAGTCAGCGGTTCCCCATCTCAGCCCCGAAAGCAAGTAGCCCTACTTTAATGGTGCCTTTCAGCTGGCTTCCGGGGTAGTGTAAAAAATACCAAAAGAACTCCTTTCTGGCACCTTCCCCGGTGGACTTGCGCATCGGGAGTGCCTTGCAGCAGTTTGTCACCAGCCGAGTCCAAATTCAGCGGTTCCCCATCTCAGCCCAAAAAGCAGGTAGCCCTACTTTTGTGCTGCCTTTCAGCTGCCTACGGGGCAGTCTGATAACTACCAACAGAACTCCTTTCTGGAAACTTCCCCGGTGCAGTTGTGCACGGGGTATTTTTGGAACATGTTGTCATCAGCCGTGTCCAAAATTCAGCAGTTCCCCATCTCAGCCCCGAAAGCAGGTAGAACAAGTTTAATGGTGCCTTTAAGCTGCCTACCGGGGTAGTGTAAAAAATACAAACAAAACTCCTTTCTGGCAACTTCCCCGGTCGAGTTGTGCAAGGGGTGGGTTTGGAACATTTTGTCACCAGCCGAGACCAAAATTCAGCCGTTCCCCATCTCAGCCGAGGAAGCAGGTAGAACAAGTTTTCTGGTGCCTTTCTGCTGCCTTCCGGCGTAGTGTAAAAACTACCGAAAGAATTCCTTTCTGGCAATTTCCCCGGTGGAGTTGTGCATGGGGTGGATTTGGATCATGTTGTCACTAGCCGAGACCAAAATTCAGCCGTTCCCCATCTCAGCCCCGAAAGCAGGTAGAAGAAGTTTTTTGGTGCCTTTCATGTTCCTACCGGGGTGGTGTGAGAACTACCAAGAGAACTCCTTTCTGGCACCTTCTCCGGTGGAGTTGTGCATGGGGTGTGTTTGGAACATTTTGTCGCCAGCCGTGTCCAAAAGTCAGTGGTTCCCCATCTCAGCCCCGAAAGCAGGTAGCCCTACTTTTTTGCTGCCTTTCAGCTGCCTACCGGGGCAGTGTAAGAACTACCTACAGAACTCCTTTCTGGCACCTTCCCCGGTGCAGTTGTGCATGGGGTTATTTTGGAACATGTTATCACCTGTCGAGTCCAATATTCAGCTGTTCCCCATCTCAGCCCCGAAAGCAGGTAGAAGAAGTTTAATGGTGCCTTTCAGCTGCCTACCGGGGTAGTCTAAAAACTACCAAGAGAAATCGTTTCTAGCACCTTCCCCGGTGGAGTTCTGAAAGGGGTGTGTTTGGAACATTCTGTCACCTGTCGAGACCAAAATGGAGCAGTTCCCCATCTCAGCCCAGAAAGCAGGTAGAACAAGTTTTCTGGTGCCTTTAAGCTGCCTACCGGGGTAGTGTAAAAACTACAAAGAACTCCTTTCTGGCACCTTCCCCGGTGGTCTTGTGCATGGGGTGTGTTTGGAACATGCTGTCACCTGTCGAGTCCGAAAGTCAGCTGTTCCCCATCTCAGCCCCGAAAGCACGTAGAAGAAGTTTTCTGGGGCCTTTCAGCTGCCTACCGGGGCAGTGTGAGAACTACCAAAAATACTCCTTTCTGGCACCTTCCCCGGTGGACTTGTGCATCGGGTGTGCCTTGCAGCAGTTTGTCACCAGCCGAGTCCAAATTCAGCGGTTCCCCATCTCAGCCCAAAAAGCAGGTAGCCCTACTTTTGTGCTGCCTTTCAGCTGCCTACCGGGGCAGTGTGAGAACTACCGACAGAACTCCTTTCTGGCACCTTCCCCGGTGGACTTGTGCATGGGGAGTGTTTGGAACATGTTGTCACCAGCGAAGTCCAAAATTCAGCGGTTCCACATCTCAGCCCCGAAAGCAGGTAGAAGAAGTTTACTGGGGCCTTTCAGCTGTCTACCGGGGTAGTGTAAAAACTACCTACAGAACTCGTTTCTGGCACCTTCCCCGGTGGAGTTGAGCAAGGGGTGGGTTTGGAACATTTTGTCACCAGCCGAGACCAAAATTCAGCCGTTCCCAATCTCAACCCCGAAAGCAGGTAGAACAAGTTTTCTGGTGCCTTTCTGCTGCCTTCCGGCGTAGTGTAAAAACTACCAAGAGAACTCGTATTTGGAAACTTCCCCGGTGCAGTTGTGCACGGGGTATTTTTGGAACATGTTGTCATCAGCCGAGTCCAAAAGTCAGCGGTTCCCCATCTCAGCCCCGAAAGCAGGTAGAACAAGTTTAATGGTGCCTTTCAGCTGGCTTCCGGGGTAGTGTAAAAAATACCAACAGAACTCCTTTCTGGCACCTTCCCCGGTGCAGTTGTGCACGGGGTGTGTTTGGAACATTCTATCACCTGCCGAGTCCAAAATTCAGCGGTTCCCCATCTCAGCCCCGAAAGCAGGTAGAACAAGTTTTCTGGTGCCTTTCAGCTGCCTACCGGGGCAGTGTGAGAACTACCTACAATACTCCTTTCTGGCACCTTCCCCGGTGGACTTGTGCATCGGGTGTGCCTGGCAACAGTAGGTCTCCAGCCGAGGCCAAAATTCAGCAGTTCCCCATCTCTGCCCCGAAAGCAGGTAGAACAAGTTTTCTGGTGCCATTCAGCTGCCTACCGGGGTAGTGTAAAAACTACTAAGAGAAATCGTTTCTAGCACCTTCCCCGGTGGAGTTGTGCAAGGGGGGTGTTTGGAACATTCTGTCACCTTTCGAGACCAAAATTCAGCAGTTCCCCATCTCAGCCCCGAAAGGAGGTAGAACAAGTTTTCTGGTGCCTTTCAGCTGCCTACCGGTACAGTGTGAGAACTACAAACAGAACTCCTTTCTGGCACCTTCTCCGGTGCACTTGTGCACGGGGTGTGTTTTGAAAATTCTGTCACCAGCCGAGTCCAAAATTCAGCGGTTCCCCATCTCAGCCCCGAAAGCAGGTAGAACAAGTTTACTGGTGCCTTCCTGCTGCCTACCGGGGTATTGTAAATACCCTAACCCTAACCCTAACCCTAACCCGAAGAGGCCTAACCCAAAACGGAACTCCAAACTTCAGCTGTGCATGGCATGTACCTAACCCTAACCCTAACCCTAACACTAACCCTAACCCTAACCCTAACCCTAACCCTAACCCTGACCCTAACCCTAACCCTAACCCTAACCCGAAGAGGCCTAACCCAAAACGGAACTCCAAACTTCAGCTGTGCATGGCATGTACCTAACCCTAACCCTAACCCTAACACTAACCCTAAACCTAACCCTATTCCTGACCCTAAGAGTCCCTACCCTAGACGGAACTCTAAACCTCAGCTGTGCATGGCATGTACCTAACCCTAACCCTAACCCTAACCCTAACCCTAACCCTAACCCTAACCCTAACCCTAACCCTAACCCTAACCCTATATCCTAATCCTAAACCGAACCCTAATCCTGACCCTAAGAGGATTAACCCTAGACGGAACTCTAAATCTCAGCTGTGCATGGCATGTACCTAACCCTAACCCTAACCCTAACCCTAACCCTAACCATAAACCTAACCCAAACCCTAACCGTAACCCTAACGCTAACCATAAGATTAAGCCTAAGCCTAAGCCTAAACTTAACCCTAACCCTAAACACTGAACCTAACCCTAAACCCTAACCCTAACCCTAACCCTAACCCTAACCCTAACCCTAAGAGGCCTAACCCTAAACGGAGGTCTAAACCTCAGCTGTGCATGTCATGTACATAAGCCTAACCCTAACCCTAACCCTAACCCTAACCCTGACCCTAAGAGGCCTAACCCTAAACGGAAGTCTAAACCTCAGCTGTGCATGGGATGTACCTAACCCTAACCCTAACCCTAAACCTAACCCTAACCCTAACCCTAACCCTAACCCTGACCCTGAGAGGCCTAACACAAAACGGAACTCTAAACCTTCAGCTGTGCATGGCATGTACCTACCCCTAACCCTAAACCTAACCCTAACCCTAACCCTAACCCTAACCCTAACCCTAACCCTAAACCTAATCCTAACCCTAACCCTAACCCTAAGCCTAACCCTTACCCTAATAGGATTAACCCTAGACAGAACTCTAAACCTCAGCTGTGCATGGCATGTACCTAACCGTAACCCTAAGAACCCTAACCCTAACCCTAACCCTAACCCTAACCCTAAGCCTAAGCCTAACACTGACCCTAAGAGGCCTAACCCTAAACGCAACTCTAAAACTCAGCTGTGCATGTCATGTACATAAGCCTAACCCTAACCCTAACCCTAACCCTAACCCTAACCCGGACCCTAACCCGGACCCTAATAGACCTAACCCTAAACACAACTCTAAACCTCAGCTGTGCATGGCATGGACCTAACCGTAACCCTAACAACCCTAACCCTAACCCTAACCCTAAGCCTAAGCCTAACACTGACCCTAAGAGGCCTAACCCTAAACGCAACTCTAAAACTCAGCTGTGCATGTCATGTACATAAGCCTAACCCTAACCCTAACCCTAACCCTAACCCTAACCCGGACCCTAACCCGGGCCCTAATAGACCTAACCATAAACACAACTCTAAACCTCAGCTGTGCATGGCATGGACCTAACCGTAACCCTAACAACCCTAACCCTAACCCTAACCCTAACCCTAACGCTAACCCTAACCCTAAACCTAACCCTGACCCTGAGAGGCCTAACCCAAAACGGAACTCTAAAGCTTCAGATGTGCATGGCATGTACCTAATCCTAAACGTAACCCTAACCCTTACCCTAACCCTAACCCTAACCCTAACCCTGAATCTAAGAGACCTACACCCTAAACGGAACTCTAAACCTTCAGCTGTGCATGGCATGTACCTACCCCTACCCCTACCCCTAACCCTACCCCTAACCCTACCCCTAACTCTAACCCTAACCCTAACCCTAATCCTAAACCTAACCCTAATCCTGACCCTAAGAGGATTAACCCTAGACGGAACTCTAAATCTCACCTGTGCATGGCATGTACCTAACCCTAACCCTAACCCTAACCCTAAATCTAAGAGGCCTAACCCTAAACGGAACTCTAAACCTCAGCTGTGCATGTCATGTACTTAAGTCTAACCCTAACCCTAACCCTAACCCTAACCCTAATCCTAACCCTAACCCTAACCCTAACCCTAACCCTGACCCTAAGAGGCCTAACCCTAAACGCAACTCTAAAACTCAGCTGTGCATGGCATGTAGGTAACCGTAACCCTAACCCTAACCCTAAACCTAACCCTGACCCTAAGAGGCCTAAGCCTAGACAGAACTCTAAACCTCCGCTGTGCATGTCATGTACATAAGCCTAACCCTAAACCTAAGCCTAACCCTAAGCCTTACCCTGACCCTAAGAGGCCTAACCCTAGATGGAACTCTAAACCTCAGCTGTGCATGGCATGTACCTAACCCTAACCCTAACCCTAACCCTAAACTTAACCCTAACCCTAACACTAACGCTAACTCTAAACTTAATCCTAACCCTAATCCTAACCCTAACCCTAATCCTAAGAGGCCTAACCATAAACGGAGCTCTAAACCTCACCTGTGCATGGCATGTACCTAACCCTAACCCTAACCCTAACCCTAACCCTAACCCTAACCCTAACCCTAACCCTAGCCCTAACCCTAACCCTAACCCTGACCCTAAGAGGCCTAACCCAAAACGGAACTCTAAACCTCAGCTGTGCATGGCATTAAGTTAACACTAACCCTAACCCTAACCCTAACCCTAACCCTAACCCTAACCTTAACCCTAACCCTAACCCTAAGTGACCTAACCGAAAACGGAACACTAAACCTCAGCTGTGCATGGCATGTACATAACCCTAGCCCTAACCCTAACCCTAACCCTGACCCTAAGAGGCCGAACCCAAAACAGAACTCTAAACCTCAGCTGTGCATGGCATGCACTTAACCCTAACCCTAACCCTAACCCTAACCCTAACCCTAATCCTAACCCTAACCCTAACCCTAACCCTAACCCTAAGAGGCCTAACCCTAAACGCAACTCTAAACCTCAGCTGTGCATGGCATGCACTTAACCCTAACCCTAACCCTAACCCTAACCCTAACCCTAACCCTAACCCTAAACTTAACCCTAACCCTAAGAGGCCTAACTCTAAACGCAACTCTAAACCTCAGCTGTGCATGGTATGTACGTAACCCTAACCCTAACCCTAACCCTAACCCTAACCCTAACCCTAACCGTAATCCTGACCCTAGCCCTAACCCTAACCCTAACCCTAAGAGGCCTAACCCTAAACGCAACTCTAAACCTCAGCTGTGCATGGCATGCACTTAACCGTAACCGTAACCCTAACCCTAACCCTAACCCTAACCCTAACCCTAACCCTAACCCTAACCCTAACCCTAACCCTAACCCTGACCCTAAGAGGCCTAACCCTTGACGGAACTCTTAACCTCAGCTGTGCATGGCATGCACTTAACCCTAACCCTAACCCTAACCCTAACCCTAACCCTCACCTTAACCCTAACCCTAAGAGGCCAAACCCTAAACGCAACTCTAAACCTCAGCTGTGCATGGCATGTAGGTAACCCTAACACTAACCCTAACCCTAACCTTAACCCTAACCCTAACCCTAACCCTAACCCTAACCCTAACCCTAACCTTAACCCTAACCCTAAGAGGCCAAACCCTAAACGCAACTCTAAACCTCAGCTGTGCATGGCATGTAGGTAACCCTAACACTAACCCTAACCCTAACCTTAACCCTAACCCTAACCTTAACCCTAACCCTAACCCTGACCCTAAGAGGCCTAACCCAAAACGGAACTCTAAACCTCAGCTGTGCATGGCATGCACTTAACCCTAAACCTAACCCTAACCCTAACCCTAACCCTAACCCTAACCCTAAACCTAACCCTAACCCTGACCCTAAGAGGCCTAACCCTTGACGGAACTCTAAACCTCAGCTGTGCATGGCATGTACATAACCCAAACCCTAACCCTAAGCCTAACCCTAACCCTAACCCTAACCCTAACCCTAACCCTAAGAGGCCTAACCCTAAACGCAACTCTAAAACTCAGCTGTGCATGGCATGTAGGTAACCGTAACCCTAACCCTAACCCTAAACCTAACCCTGACCCTAAGAGGCCTAACCCAAAACGGAACTCTAAACCTCAGCTGTGCATGGCATGCACTTAACCCTAACCCTAACCCTAACCCTAACCCTAACCCTAACCCTAACCCTAACCCTAAACTTAACCCTAACCCTAAGAGACCTAACCCTAGACGGAACTCTAAACCTCAGCTGTGCATGGCATGTACGTAACCCTAACCCTAACCCTAACCCTAACCCTAACCCTAACCCTAACCCTAAACCTGACCCTAAGAGAGCTAAACCTAAATGGAGCTCTAAACCTCAGCTGTGCATGGCATGTACGTAACCCTAACCCTAACCCTAACCCTAATCCTAACCCTAACCCTGACCCTAAGAGGCCGAAATCAAAACGGAACTCTAAACCTCAGCTGTGCATGGCATGCACTTAACCCTAACCCTAACCCTAACCCTAACCCTAACCCTAATCCTAACCCTAACCCTAACCCTAACCCTAACCCTAAGAGGCCTAACCCTAAACGCAACTCTAAACCTCAGCTGTGCATGGCATGCACTTAACCCTAACCCTAACCCTAACCCTAACCCTAACCCTAACCCTAACCCTAAACTTAACCCTAACCCTAAGAGGCCTAACTCTAAACGCAACTCTAAACCTCAGCTGTGCATGGTATGTACGTAACCCTAACCCTAACCCTAACCCTAACCGTAATCCTGACCCTAGCCCTAACCCTAACCCTAACCCTAAGAGGCCTAACCCTAAACGCAACTCTAAACCTCAGCTGTGCATGGCATGCACTTAACCGTAACCGTAACCCTAACCCTAACCCTAACCCTAACCCTAACCCTAACCCTAACCCTAACCCTAACCCTAACCCTAACCCTGACCCTAAGAGGCCTAACCCTTGACGGAACTCTTAACCTCAGCTGTGCATGGCATGCACTTAACCCTAACCCTAACCCTAACCCTAACCCTAACCCTCACCTTAACCCTAACCCTAAGAGGCCAAACCCTAAACGCAACTCTAAACCTCAGCTGTGCATGGCATGTAGGTAACCCTAACACTAACCCTAACCCTAACCTTAACCCTAACCCTAACCCTAACCCTAACCCTAACCCTAACCCTAACCTTAACCCTAACCCTAAGAGGCCAAACCCTAAACGCAACTCTAAACCTCAGCTGTGCATGGCATGTAGGTAACCCTAACACTAACCCTAACCCTAACCTTAACCCTAACCCTAACCTTAACCCTAACCCTAACCCTGACCCTAAGAGGCCTAACCCAAAACGGAACTCTAAACCTCAGCTGTGCATGGCATGCACTTAACCCTAAACCTAACCCTAACCCTAACCCTAACCCTAACCCTAACCCTAAACCTAACCCTAACCCTGACCCTAAGAGGCCTAACCCTTGACGGAACTCTAAACCTCAGCTGTGCATGGCATGTACATAACCCAAACCCTAACCCTAAGCCTAACCCTAACCCTAACCCTAACCCTAACCCTAACCCTAAGAGGCCTAACCCTAAACGCAACTCTAAAACTCAGCTGTGCATGGCATGTAGGTAACCGTAACCCTAACCCTAACCCTAAACCTAACCCTGACCCTAAGAGGCCTAACCCAAAACGGAACTCTAAACCTCAGCTGTGCATGGCATGCACTTAACCCTAACCCTAACCCTAACCCTAACCCTAACCCTAACCCTAACCCTAACCCTAAACTTAACCCTAACCCTAAGAGACCTAACCCTAGACGGAACTCTAAACCTCAGCTGTGCATGGCATGTACGTAACCCTAACCCTAACCCTAACCCTAACCCTAACCCTAACCCTAACCCTAAACCTGACCCTAAGAGAGCTAAACCTAAATGGAGCTCTAAACCTCAGCTGTGCATGGCATGTACGTAACCCTAACCCTAACCCTAACCCTAATCCTAATCCTAACCCTGACCCTAAGAGGCCGAAATCAAAACGGAACTCTAAACCTCAGCTGTGCATGGCATGTACCTAACCCTATCCCTAACCCTAACCCTAACCCTAACCCTAACCCTAACCCTAACCCTAACCCTAAACCTAATCCTGACCCTAATCCTGACCCTAAGGGTCCTAACCCTTGACGGAACTCTGAACCTCAGCTGTGCATGGCATGTACATAACCCTAACCCTAACCCTAACCCTAACCCTAACCCTAACCCTAACCCTAACCCTAAGAGGCCTAACCCTAAACGCAACTCTAAACCTCAGCTGTGCATGGCATGTACGCAACCCTAACCCTAACCCTAACCCTAACCCTAACCCTAACCCTGACCCTAAGAGGCCGAAACCAAAACGGAACTCTAAACCTCAGCTGTGCATGGCATGTACCTAACCCTAACCCTAACCCTAACCCTAACCCTAACCATAACCCTAACCCTAATCCTAAACCTAACCCTAATCCTGACCCTAAGAGTCCTAACCCTAGACGGAACTCTAAAACTCAGCTGTGCATGGCAGGTACATAACCCTAACCCTAACCCTAACCCTTACCCTAACCCTAAACCTAACCCTAATCCTGACCCTAAGAGGCCTAACCCTTGACGGAACTCTAAACCTCAGCTGTGCATGGCATGTACATAACCCTAACCCTAACCCTAACCCTAACCCTAACCCTAACCCTAACCCTAACCCTAACCCTAACCCTGACCCTAAGAGGCCTAACCCTTGACGGAACTCTAAACCTCAGCTGTGCATGGCATGCAGTTAACCCTAACCCTAACCCTAACCCTAATCCTAACCTTAACCCTAACCCTAACCCTAACGCTAACCCTAAGAGGCCTAACCCTAAACGCAACTCTAAACCTCAGCTGTGCATGGCATGCACTTAACCGTAACCGTAACCGTAACCGTAACCGTAACCCTAACCCTAACCCTAACCCTAACCCTAACCCTAACCCTAACCGTAATCCTAACCCTAACCCTAACCCTAACCTTAACCCTAACCCTAAGAGGCCTAACACTAAACGCAACTATAAACCTCAGCTGTGCATGGCATGTAGGTAACCCTAACCCTAACCCTAACCCTAACCTTAACCCTAACGCTAACCCTAACCCTAACCTTAACCCTAACCCTAACCCTAACCCTAACCCTAACCCTAACCCTAACCCTAAACTTAACCCTAACCCTAAGAGTCCTAACCCTAAACGCAACTCTAAACCTCAGCTGTGCATGGTATGTACGTAACCCTAACCCAAACCCTAACCCTAACCCTAACCGTAACCATAACCCTAATCCTAATCCTAAACCTAACCCTAATCCTGACCCTAAGAGGCCTAACCCTTGACGGAACTCTAAACCTCAGCTGTGCATGGCATGTACATAACCCAAACCCTAACCCTAAGCCTAACCCTAACCCTAACCCTAACCCTAACCCTAACCCTAAGAGGCCTAACCCTAAACGCAACTCTAAAACTCAGCTGTGCATGGCATGTAGGTAACCGTAACCCTAACCCTAACCCTAAACCTAACCCTGACCCTAAGAGGCCTAACCCAAAACGGAACTCTAAACCTCAGCTGTGCATGGCATGCACTTAACCCTAACCCTAACCCTAACCCTAACCCTAACCCTAACCCTAAACTTAACCCTAACCCTAAGAGACCTAACCCTAAACGGAACTCTAAACCTCAGCTGTGCATGGCATGTACGTAACCCTAACCCTAACCCTAACCCTAACCCTAACCCTAACCCTAACCCTAAACCTGACCCTAAGAGAGCTAAACCTAAATGGAGCTCTAAACCTCAGCTGTGCATGGCATGTACGTAACCCTAACCCTAACCCTAACCCTAATCCTAACCCTAACCCTGACCCTAAGAGGCCGAACCCAAAACGGAACTCTAAACCTCAGCTGTGCATGGCATGTACCTAACCCTATCCCTAACCCTAACCCTAACCCTAACCCTAACCCTAACCCTAACCCTAACCCTAACCCTAATCCTGACCCTAATCCTGACCCTAAGGGTCCTAACCCTTGACGGAACTCTGAACCTCAGCTGTGCATGGCATGTACATAACCCTAACCCTAACCCTAACCCTAACCCTAACCCTAACCCTAACCCTAAGAGGCCTAACCCTAAACGCAACTCTAAACCTCAGCTGTGCATGGCATGTACGCAACCCTAACCCTAACCCTAACCCTAACCCTAACCCTAACCCTGACCCTAAGAGGCCGAAACCAAAACGGAACTCTAAACCTCAGCTGTGCATGGCATGTACCTAACCCTAACCCTAACCCTAACCCTAACCATAACCCTAACCCTAATCCTAAACCTAACCCTAATCCTGACCCTAAGAGTCCTAACCCTAGACGGAACTCTAAAACTCAGCTGTGCATGGCAGGTACATAACCCTAACCCTAACCCTAACCCTTACCCTAACCCTAAACCTAACCCTAATCCTGACCCTAAGAGGCCTAACCCTTGACGGAACTCTAAACCTCAGCTGTGCATGGCATGCAGTTAACCCTAACCCTAACCCTAACCCTAATCCTAACCTTAACCCTAACCCTAACCCTAACGCTAACCCTAAGAGGCCTAACCCTAAACGCAACTCTAAACCTCAGCTGTGCATGGCATGCACTTAACCGTAACCGTAACCGTAACCGTAACCGTAACCCTAACCCTAACCCTAACCCTAACCCTAACCCTAACCCTAACCGTAATCCTAACCCTAACCCTAACCCTAACCTTAACCCTAACCCTAAGAGGCCTAACACTAAACGCAACTCTAAACCTCAGCTGTGCATGGCATGTAGGTAACCCTAACCCTAACTCTAACCCTAACCTTAACCCTAACGCTAACCCTAACCCTAACCTTAACCCTAACCCTAACCCTAACCCTAACCCTAACCCTAACCCTAACCCTAAACTTAACCCTAACCCTAAGAGGCCTAACCCTAAACGCAACTCTAAACCTCAGCTGTGCATGGTATGTACGTAACCCTAACCCAAACCCTAACCCTAACCCTAACCGTAACCATAACCCTAACCCTAATCCTAAACCTAACCCTAATCCTGACCCTAAGAGTCCTAATCCTACACGGAACTCTAAACCTCAGCTGTGCATGGCAGGTACATAACCCTAACCCTAACGCTAACCCTAAACCTAACCCTAATCCTGACCCTAAGGGTCCTAACCCTTGACGGAACTCTAAACCTCAGCTGTGCATGGCATGTACGTAACCCTAACCCTAACACTAACCCTAACCCTAACCCTGACCCTAAGAGGCCGAACCCAAAACGGAACTCTGAACCTCAGCTGTGCATGGCATGTACCTAACCCTAACCCTAACCCTAACCCTAACGCTAACCCTAACCCTAACCCTAACCCTAACCTTAACCCTAACCCTAACCTTAAGAGGCCTAACCCTAAACGCAACTCTAAACCTCAGCTGTGCATGGCATGTACGTAACCCTAACCCTAACCCTAACCCTAACCATAACCCTAACCCTTACCCTAACCCTAACCCTAAACCTAACCCTAACCCTAACCCTAACGCTAACCCGAACCCTAACCCTAACCCTAATCCTGACCCAAAGGGTCCTAACCCTTGACGGAACTCTAAACCTCAGCTGTGCATGGCATGTACCTAACCCTAACCCTAACCCTAAGCCTAACCCTAACCCTAACCCTAATCCTGACCCTAAGAGGCCTAACCCAAAACGGAACTCTAAACCTCAGCTGTGCATGGCATGCAGTTAACACTAACCCTAACCCTAACCCTAACCCTAACCCTAACCCTAACCTTAACCCTAACCCTAACCCTAAGTGACCTAACCCAAAACGGAACTCTAAACCTCAGCTGTGCATGGCATGTACGTAACCCTAGCCCTAACCCTAACCCTAACCCTGACCCGAAGAGGCCGAATCCAAAACGGAACTCTAAACCTCAGCTGTGCACGGCATGTACCTAACCCTAACCCTAACCCTAACCCTAACCCTAACCCTAACCCTAACCCTAATCCTAAACCTAACCCTAATCCTGACCCTAAGGGTCCTAACCCTAGACGGAACTCTAAACCTCAGCTGTGCATGGCAGGTACATAAACCTAACCCTAATCATAACCCTAACCCTAACCCTAACCCTAACCCTAACCCTAATCCTGACCCTAAGAGGCCTAACCCAAAACGGAACTCTAAACCTCGGCTGTGCATGGCATGTACATAACCCTAGCCCTAACCCTAACCCTAACCCTAACCCTAACCCTAACCCTAACCCTAACCCTAACCCTAACCCTGACCCTAAGAGGCCTAACCCTAAACACAACTCTAAACCTCAGCTGTGCATGGCATGCACTTAACCCTAACCCTAACCCTAACCCTAACCCTAACCCTAACCCTAACCGTAATCCTGACCCTAGCCCTAACCCTAACCCTAACCCTAAGAGGCCTAACCCTAAACGCAACTCTAAACCTCAGCTGTGCATGGCATGCACTTAACCGTAACCGTAACCCTAACCCTAACCCTAACCCTAACCCTAACCTTAACCCTAACCCTAAGAGGCCAAACCCTAAACGCAACTCTAAACCTCAGCTGTGCATGGCATGTAGGTAACCCTAACACTAACCCTAACCCTAACCTTAACCCTAACCCTAACCCTAACCCTAACCCTAACCCTAACCTTAACCCTAACCCTAAGAGGCCAAACCCTAAACGCAACTCTAAACCTCAGCTGTGCATGGCATGTAGGTAACCCTAACACTAACCCTAACCCTAACCTTAACCCTAACCCTAACCTTAACCCTAACCCTAACCCTGACCCTATGAGGCCTAACCCAAAACGGAACTCTAAACCTCAGCTGTGCATGGCATGCACTTAACCCTAACCCTAACCCTAACCCTAACCCTAACCTTAACCCTAACCCTAACCTTAAGAGGCCTAACCCTAAACGCAACTCTAAACCTCAGCTGTGCATGGCATGTACGTAACCCTAACCCTAACCCTAACCCTAACCATAACCCTAACCCTTACCCTAACCCTAACCCTAACCCTAACCCTAACCCTAACCCTAACGCTAACCCGAACCCTAACCCTAACCCTAATCCTGACCCTAAGAGGCCTAACCCTAAACGCAACTCTAAACCTCAGCTGTGCATGGCATGTACCTAACCCTAACCCTAACCCTAAGCATAACCCTAACCCTAACCCTAATCCTGACCCTAAGAGGCCTAACCCAAAACGGAACTCTAAACCTCAGCTGTGCATGGCATGCAGTTAACACTAACCCTAACCCTAACCCTAACCCTAACCCTAACCCTAACCTTAACCCTAACCCTAACCCTAAGTGACCTAACCCAAAACGGAACTCTAAACCTCAGCTGTGCATGGCATGTACGTAACCCTAGCCCTAACCCTAACCCTAACCCTGACCCTAAGAGGCCGAATCCAAAACGGAACTCTAAACCTCAGCTGTGCACGGCATGTACCTAACCCTAACCCTAACCCTAACCCTAACCCTAACCCTAACCCTAACCCTAACCCTAACCCTAATCCTAACCCTAATCCTGACCCTAAGGGTCCTAACCCTAGACGGAACTCTAAACCTCGGCTGTGCATGGCATGTACATAACCCTAACCCTAACCCTAACCCTAACCCTAACCCTAACCCTAACCCTAACCCTAACCCTAACCCTGACCCTAAGAGGCCTAACCCTAAACGCAACTCTAAACCTCAGCTGTGCATGGCATGCACTTAACCCTAACCCTAACCCTAACCCTAACCCTAACCCTAACCCTAACCCTAACCCTAACCCTAACCGTAATCCTGACCCTAGCCCTAACCCTAACCCTAACCCTAGGAGGCCTAACCCTAAACGCAACTCTAAACCTCAGCTGTGCATGGCATGCACTTAACCGTAACCGTAACCGTAACCCTAACCCTAACCCTAACCCTAACCCTAACCCTAACCCTAACCCTGACCCTAAGAGGCCTAACCCAAAACGTAACTCTAAACCTCAGCTGTGCATGGCATGCACTTAACCCTAACCCTAACCCTAACCCTAACCCTAACCCTAACCCTAACCCTAACCCTAAGAGGCCAAACCCTAAACGCAACTCTAAACCTCAGCTGTGCATGGCATGTAGGTAACCCTAACACTAACCCTAACCCTAACCTTAACCCTAACCCTAACCCTAACCCTAACCCTAACCCTAACCCTAACCTTAACCCTAACCCTAAGAGGCCAAACCCTAAACGCAACTCTAAACCTCAGCTGTGCATGGCATGTAGGTAACCCTAACACTAACCCTAACCCTAACCTTAACCCTAACCCTAACCTTAACCCTAACCCTAACCCTGACCCTAAGAGGCCTAACCCAAAACGGAACTCTAAACCTCAGCTGTGCATGGCATGCACTTAACCCTAACCCTAACCCTAACCCTAACCCTAACCCTAACCCTAACCCTAACCCTAACCCTGACCCTAAGAGGCCTAACCCTTGACGGAACTCTAAACCTCAGCTGTGCATGGCATGTACATAACCCAAACCCTAACCCTAAGCCTAACCCTAACCCTAACCCTAACCCTAAGAGGCCTAACCCTAAACGCAACTCTAAACCTCAGCTGTGCATGGCATGTAGGTAACCGTAACCCTAACCCTAACCCTAACCCTAACCCTGACCCTAAGAGGCCTAACCCAAAACGGAACTCTAAACCTCAGCTGTGCATGGCATGCACTTAACCCTAACCCTAACCCTAACCCTAACCCTAACCCTAACCCTAACCCTAACCCTAAACTTAACCCTAACCCTAAGAGACCTAACCCTAAACGGAACTCTAAACCTCAGCTGTGCATGGCATGTACGTAACCCTAACCCTAACCCTAACCCTAACCCTAACCCTAACCCTAACCCTAACCCTAACCCTAAACCTGACCCTAAGAGAGCTAAACCTAAATGGAGCTCTAAACCTCAGCTGTGCATGGCATGTACGTAACCCTAACCCTAACCCTAACCCTAATCCTAACCCTAACCCTGACCCTAAGAGGCCGAACCCAAAACGGAACTCTAAACCTCAGCTGTGCATGGCATGTACCTAACCCTATCCCTAACCCTAACCCTAACCCTAACCCTATCCCTAACCCTAACCCTAACCCTAACCCTAATCCTGACCCTAATCCTGACCCTAAGGGTCCTAACCCTTGACGGAACTCTGAACCTCAGCTGTGCATGGCATGTACATAACCCTAACCCTAACCCTAACCCTAACCCTAACCCTAACCCTAACCCTAAGAGGCCTAACCCTAAACGCAACTCTAAACCTCAGCTGTGCATGGCATGTACGCAACCCTAACCCTAACCCTAACCCTAACCCTAACCCTAACCCTGACCCTAAGAGGCCGAAACCAAAACGGAACTCTAAACCTCAGCTGTGCATGGCATGTACCTAACCCTAACCCTAACCCTAACCCTAACCCTAACCCTAACCATAACCCTAACCCTAATCCTAAACCTAACCCTAATCCTGACCCTAAGAGTCCTAACCCTAGACGGAACTCTAAAACTCAGCTGTGCATGGCAGGTACATAACCCTAACCCTAACCCTAACCCTTACCCTAACCCTAAACCTAACCCTAACCCTGACCCTAAGAGGCCTAACCCTTGACGGAACTCTAAACCTCAGCTGTGCATGGCATGCAGTTAACCCTAACCCTAACCCTAACCCTAATCCTAACCTTAACCCTAACCCTAACCCTAACGCTAACCCTAAGAGGCCTAACCCTAAACGCAACTCTAAACCTCAGCTGTGCATGGCATGCACTTAACAGTAACCGTAACCGTAACCGTAACCGTAACCCTAACCCTAACCCTAACCCTAACCCTAACCCTAACCCTAACCGTAATCCTAACCCTAACCCTAACCCTAACCTTAACCCTAACCCTAAGAGGCCTAACACTAAACGCAACTCTAAACCTCAGCTGTGCATGGCATGTAGGTAACCCTAACCCTAACCCTAACCCTAACCTTAACCCTAACGCTAACCCTAACCCTAACCCTGACCCTAAGAGGCCTAACCCAAAACGGAACTCTAAACTTCAGCTGTGCATGGCGTGCACGTAACCCTAACCCTAACCCTAACCCTAACCCTAACCCTAACCCTAACCTAAACTTAACCCTAACCCTAAGAGACCTAACCCTAAACGGAACTCTAAACCTCAGCTGTGCATGGCATGTACCTAACCCTAACCCTAACCCTAACCCTAACCCTAACCCTAAGCCTAACCCTAACCCTAACCCTAACCCTGACCCTAAGAGGCCTAACCCATAACGGAACTCTAAACCTCAGCTGTGCATGGCAGGTACATAACCCTAACCCTAACCCTAACCCTAACCCTAACCCTCACCCTAAGAGGCCTAACCCTAAACGCAACTCTAAACCTCAGCTGTGCATGGCATGTACGTAACCCTAACCCTAACCCTAACCCTAACCCTAAACCTGACCCTAAGAGGCCGAAACCAAAACGGAACTCTAAACCTCAGCTGTGCATGGCATGTACCTAACCCTAACCCTAACCCTAACCCTAACCCTAACCCTAACCCTAACCCTAACCCTAACTCTAACCCTAATCCTGACCCTAAGGGTCCTAACCCTTGACGGAACTCTAAACCTCAGCTGTGCATGGCATGTACATAACCCTAACCCTAACCCTAACCCTAACCCTAACCCTAACCCTAACCCTAACCCTAAGAGGCCTAACCCTAAACGCAACTCTAAACCTCAGCTGTGCATGGCATGTACGTAACCCTAACCCTAACCCTAACCCTAACCCTGACCCTAAGAGGTCGAAACCAAAACGGAACTCTAAACCTCAGCTGTGCATGGCATGTACCTAACCCTAACCCTAACCCTAACCCTAACCCTAACCCTAACCCTAACCCTAACCCTAATCCTAAACCTAACCCTAATCCTGACCCTAAGAGTCCTAACCCTAGACGGAACTCTAAAACTCAGCTGTGCATGGCAGGTACATAACCCTAACCCTAACCCTAACCCTAACCCTAACCCTAACCCTAACCCTAACCGTAATCCTAACCCTAACCCTAACCCTAACCTTAACCCTAACCCTAAGAGGCCTAACCCTAAACGCAACTCTAAACCTCAGCTGTGCATGGCATGTAGGTAACCCTAACCCTAACCCTAACCCTAACCTTAACCCTAACGCTAACCCTAACCCTAACCCTGACCCTAAGAGGCCTAACCCAAAACG